>NC_080048.1:16511417-16601417 GCF_026212465.1 Amaranthus tricolor
GTCGCCAAAGGCTAAAGTATGCATACCCCCATAGTGACCGTAATGATCCAAAACTGCCATGGGAACAATAATTATAATATTCCAAACCTATCGTTAACCCCCTTTGGGTAATATAACCAAGCGTCAACCCCTTTGGGCGACAAACACATAAATTCTCAATTTTCACTTAATTATTTCATATTATTTGAGGTGTCTAATCCTTATGTGATTTACAATGCCTCGATTAGAAATGAAACAACATTACTTGCACAACCATATAAACAGTATGGTCTAAGCGTGTACCTTAAACGCTGCAAACACACGTTGCTCAAGCACAATAGGAATTTCGCATAACGATCACATATTAGATCGTGTTTACACATTTAATCCACTCCATACCATTAAGATATCACTAAGACTTGATAATTTTAAATGTTTTCATCCAATTTCCAATGATTCCAAATATTAATTTCTGACCAGAAACTTTATTGGCCATTTCAGACAGTTTAGAAAATTCAAATGAAAAATCCGACTTCGCCGTTGCGTTCGGAATGCGTCAATTACCTTGGGTACCAAATTTCATAATTTCTAACATCCCTTTACTATTTTCAATTATTTTATTTAACGAGTTTTTTTTAAAAAAGAAACACATCGGATACATAAACCAACAACGGAAACGACTAACGTTTTCCGAATCGGCACCAATACCGAGACAGCAACTGCTGTCCGGAACTCTCACTACATTATTATTGTTGCTATTATTATTTTATATATATTCATACACAAAAAACCCATCATCAAAGCATAAGAGTCATCAAAATAAAAAGAATAGGCCCATTCATAAGATCTTTAAGAGACTTAAAATTCCACAAATTATAATAATTAAATAAATACTTAATTCTCTTAACAAATTAAAATTTTGTAGAGAATCATAAAACAAAAATCATCCTTCTTGATTCAAGACATATATATATAAATACACAATCCCTCAAGCAAATCCAATTTTGCGAAAGGATTTATAACTTCATAGAGGACTACACTACTTGATCCATACCATTTAAATTTCTACTAACAAATTGTAATTTAGTTAGAGAAATGTAAATCATAAAAGAAATTTATTTAAATATCAATATTAACTTAATTCTTTTAACAAATTAAACTTTGCTAAAGAATATAAATCAGAAACATAACTCAATCCTTTTAACAAAGTTGAAGTTTATTAAAGAATTAGTAGAGAAAATTATATATAAAAAAAATATATTCAATCCTCCTAAAAGTCATAGGATATCATCATACATAAAATATATTTCACCTTAGAAATCTTATGAATAAAATTTATAAATAACAATTCAACTAAACTTACCCCTTGAACAAAAGATTGAATTGAACAACATAGGTTTTTTTTTCTTCTTGAGAATGCCGAAACAAATGGGATAAAGGAGAAAATTTTTTTCCAGAAATTTTGTGGCTGCTGGAAAAAAAATGGAGTGATTATGTGAGACTTAAGAATTAATAATGGGCAAATTAAAACAAAACATAATTGTGCTATAAATCCCACTTATGAGAGGAGTTACAAAACTCCTCCCATTCCTTACACTCCACCGGCTACCCCTTCCATTCCCTCCTTAATATTATTTTTAATTTAATTAATTAATTGGGTAATTATTATATTATTGTCACAACAGAAAAAAAACGTCACGCGATAAAACTCGTTACCGTTAAAATTAAACCTACTTTATTACTTATAATTAACTATATAAAGTAGCATAATTTAATATTACTTATTTATTTTATTTTGTTATACTTTATTTTATTATATTTTACTTATTTTTATACCCGATAAATTACGGGGTGTTACAGCTTGGATGTGCACATATATAATATTATTCATGCCAAAAGGTGTTGGAAAGGAAAAGACTAATGCATGCCAAAAAGGTGATGGAAATGAGAAGACTAATGCATGCCAAAAGGTGATGGAAAGGAAAAGACTAATGCATGCTAAAAGGTGATAGAAATGAGAAGACTAATGCATGAAAACCTTACATAATTAAAACATCCTTTTAAGGCATTACATAATTAAAACATCATTTTTAAACATTACATAATTAAACCATCATTAAAAACAATACATAATTAAAACATAATTAAGACATTACATAATTAAAATATCTACTGACGATTGTAATTCTGAAGGTATTGTCCAAGTTGAACCATCATATCAGCTTCCCATGGCTGAAGAGTTTCCTTTTTGCTTAATGATTCATAAATCTCCCAATTCATTCGATATTCTTCCAATTGAAGTTGTTTTTGTTTTCGGCCTTCTTTTTGTTTTTGAAGTTCTGTCTTCTCTTTCATTATTTCTGAATTAAGTCGAAGACTCTCCACTACAAATAACTATCGAAATAGCGATGGAAAAATAGCGACGGGGTTGGTTGGTCGCCAGTGGCGACGAATAGGCGAGGGCAAGAAACGTCGCCATATGGAAAAGCAAAATAGCGACGGGTATATTGGTCGCTAATCCGTCGCTCAACGCTTTTAATTTTTTATTTTTTTTTAAAAAAATTTATCGGCTTGCAGTATTTTTATAAAATTATTATTATTGTTATTATTATTATTATTATTATTATTATTATTATTATTATTATTATTTTATTATTATTAATATTAGTATTATTATTATTGTTATTATTAGTATTATTACAACGTTATTATTATTATTATTATTATTATTATTATTATTATTATTTTCATTATTATTTTCATTATTATTATTATTATTATTATTATTATTATTATTATTATTATTATTATTTATTATCTGGCGACAAGCTATGTGGTCGCCCCCTATGATCGCCAATTTTTTTTTTTTTGTTTTTTTTAAATAATTCTTTGCGACATTCAAGTCGTGGTCGCGATTTAGTCGCCAAGTAGACCGCAAATTTTTTTTTTAATAAACATAGGCGACGGTGGTTTGGAAGCCATATGGTCGCCGCCACTTTTTCAATTTGAATTTGAAAACATGGCGATGGGTTTCTCATGGTCGTGTTGTCGCCATATTTTCTATAAATAACACGCAGAATTATTGTGTATCGTATATTTCGGTAACTAAAGAATTAGAAGAGGTTTTTTATTTAATTAGTACATATTTTATTTCGTTTGTTATTTACTTGAGTTTTTTATATTCTTTTATTGTTTTATATTTTATTTTAATTGTCATTAAATTTCCTTAATAATTGTTATTAGAATAATTATATTATTATCATATATTGTTACTTTCATGAATTGTTTTATATATTTTTATTGTCATTAACTTACTAATCAATTGAATAATTATATTATTATATTATATTTAGGTGTTAAAAATGAATTTTAGTGTGTTTCCAGATGGTGCATGATATTTGTGCTATTGTGAACGAACTGTTATCAGAAGAGAATACGATGGTAAACAGCTTCTACGAAACGAAAAAACAAATAGTTGCCTTTGGATTACCCGTTGGGAAGATAGATTGTTGTCCTAACGGATGTTTGATATATTGGGGGAATAATGCCAATGCAACTTGCTGTTATATTTGTGAAACTTCTAGATGGAGAAGAAACAGTAAGGGTGATAAGGTTTCGCGGTAATCCAAAGCACAACATTGACTTATATCTTCAACCACTAATACAAGAGCTGAATATGTTGTGGAAGGAGGGGATTTGTACATTAGATGTGTCAAGAAAGGAGAATTTTCAACTGCGAGCAGCTTTAATGTGGACAATCAATGACTTTCCAGCTTATTCGATGTTGTCCGGGTGGAGTACGGCGGGCCGATATGCTTGCCCTTACTGCAGGGATGATTCACAAGCCTTGTACCTTACTCATAACATGAAGATGTGTTGGTTTGACTGTCATAGAAGGAATTTATATAGAAGTCGTCCCTATAGGAGAAATAGAACAAATTTCAGATCAGGCCATATTGAGAAAAGAGATCCACCTATTATTCGGACTGGACATGAATTGCTTGAAGAAGATGCATCGGAACATAATAAAGAGGTTAGTAAGTACACTGCAGGATGGAAGAAGAGGGGCATATTTTGGGATTTGCCATATTGGAAAACAAACACTTTGTTGTGTGTGCCAAGTAAAACAAAGGATCACATCAAGGGTAGAAACGAAAAACGAGTAACCTATCAAACGAGTAACGTTGTTCAAATGTCAATAGTATGAACCAACTACTACTAGAAATAGCCACGGAACAAACATTCATAAATGATAGAAATAAGTTGACATACATCAGGGTCGCTCGTATTGTTTATATGATCCATTTGTGTTGGCAAGTCAAGCACGTCAATTATATTATCTTCCATATCCGAGTACAAGACAAAATTTAAAAGATGTGGATCGTGTACTCTCAGAAAACGAAGAATCCGAAGATGAAGATGTTGAGAACAACGAGTATTTTAGTGATGAAGAGTAGTTTAATTATTTATATGTAATTATTTATATGTAATTATTTAATATTTTGTAATATTTAATACAATTTTATTATATTCCTCCGAATTATTAATATTTTGCAGTAATAATAATAATAACAACAACAACAATAATAATAATAACACATAATAATAATAATAATAATAATAATAATAATAATAATAATAATAATAATAATAATAATAATAATAATAATAATAATAATAATAATAATAATAATAATAATAATAATAATAATGACGTTGTAATAATACTAATAATAACAATAATAATAATACTAATACTAATAATAATAAAATAATAATAATAATAATAATAATAATAATAATAATAATAATAATAATAATAATAACAATAATAATAATAATAATAATAATAATAATAATAATAATAATAATAATAATAATAATAATAATAATAATAATAATAATAATAATAATAATAATAATAACGTTGTAATAATACTAATAATAACAATAATAATAATACTAATACTAATAATAATAATAAAATAATAATAATAATAATAATAACAATAATAATAATAATAATAATAATAATAATAATAATAATAATAATAATAATAACAACAACAACAATAATAATAATAATGAAAATAACAATAATAATAATAATAATAATAATAATTTTAAAAAAATACTGCAAGCCGATTTTTTCCTTATTGCAGCACGCAAACTTTTTTCATTTCCAAGGCCCAGCGACCAGCGTGCCGATCGCTAACATCAGAGAGTCAAACCTCCTGTCATGTCAATGCTTTAGCGACCAACCAGCGACCATACTGGCGGTCGCTAAATATTGATTATAAAAGCCGTGTATTCTGCTCTCATTTCTCATTTCCTACAACTCTATCTTCACTTACCTTATACTTCTTCATTCCTTATACGCATTATTATCTTTCCAACTCCATTTTTTCTTTTCATCCATTATTCTCAATCTCTATTTATTTTCTTTTCTTTCTTAATCTCATCCTCATCAATTAAGGAAGTTCAATAATCAATTAAGGAAAGCGGTGCAAATGCGAAATGTTCAGTCACCAAAGGCTGACTGAACAAATTCAAAGAGAACGAGAACTCTTTTTTAAAATTCATTCAATCCCATCTCAATTTGTAACAACCCTCTCTTCCAAATGAATGATTAAATATATGTATTTTTTGTGACTTTGTACATTAACTATAATTATAATATATATATATATATATATATATATATATATATATATATATATATATATATATATATATATATATATATATATATATATATATATATATATATATATATATATATATATATATATATATATATATATATATATATCTCGGGGCGAGTGGATGATCCTCCTTGAGGTTCACTTGTTGGTGTTTCAGAATCTTCTTCCATCCTTGATCTTTTCCCACTACTTTTACTACTAACATCACCAGTTGGTTGTTGATCCAATTGTTTTTTTTTGATTAGTTTTTACCACTTGCTTCCACTTGTTATACTTTCTTAAAATTTTCCATTGCTCAATGAAGTTAAAGTTACCGTGTTTTCTTTGATGGATTAAATGCGCTTCTTTAAGCACATCTTCGTCTGTCGTGCCATTCTTCTTCCTCCTAAGAGCCCCATCATAACTTCCAGACCACTTCAAACATGCTGGAGCAACTCTACCCCAACGACATTTAAGCATGTCGGCGGTTCTTCGTGGGATCAGATGGGGTCGTTCCATCCTCGCTGCTTCATAAGCTTCCTTAACTTTTTGCCACCTCACTCTTATCTTTTGGTTGGTGCTCACAATTGGATCTGTACTTGTGTTTATGACTGAACATATGAGAGCAATATCTTCAATCAAATCCCAACTTTTCTATACCAAGGGGCTTCATCATTATTATTAGGTAGCTGTTGAGATGGTTGAACCAATTGAGTGAAGCTCGGTGGTGAACCAAATTGTGAAACTATATCTTGAAATGATGGTTGGGTGTAAAGACTAGCATCAACATGATGAACAGAATTTCCTCCATCTTCACCATATTGATCATCTTGATCATTTCCTTCATTTTCATCATCATCATCATCATCATCATCATCATACTCCATCTCATTTTCGTCTAAACTTTCACCCCTTATTGGAGTTGAATAGATATCAATATTAGAGTTGACATTGTGAGATTGATGATGGTGGTGAAACATAGTTTGAGAATTTTGGGTATTTTGAGGAACATAATAAGATGAATTTGGGATATTTTGAGGAATATAGTAAGAAGAATTTGGAATATTTTGAGAAAATGGATGATTGAACGGAGGATTTTGATACTGAATTTGAGCACTTTGATTGTTAGAAAATTTTTTTCTTGGTTTTTTTTACATGGATTTCTTCCATAATTTGGGTTATTTGAATCCATATTTTTTTTGGGATTTTTGAAATGATTAATTTGGTATTTTTTTAACCAAAAAAGTAGAAAAATAAGAACAAAATATGTAAAAATAAAATTATGTCAAAAAATATCAATATGGGTCTCATTTTATAGATCTCGAAAAAATATAACCGTTGGTATAATTTTTTTTTTTAAAATTTATTTAAATACGAAAACAACCGTTAAAGGCAAAAACGGGTATTTTTTCGCTGACCAATGACCAAGCGACACGTGGAAAGGGATGCAGGGGCTGTCAATTTCTTGTTATCTGATTTTTTTGGCCAATAGATGCGTGATACATGGCAGAAATGTTGAAAAAAAATGAGTGACCGTTCTATTTCACGGGTCACACGATGACTCTTTTTTCCAACCTTTTGCCAATCCACCTCAATTAATATTACCAATAAGAGGAAATTTACTCTAATCTGATCATGTGATCTAAAATTAGATCACCATTACTAATGGTCTTAGATCCAAAGATCACCATTACTCATGGTCTTAGATCCAAACATGGGCGTATCGGGCCTCACCAGGCACCTACACCGGGGTTAATTTTAAAAAAAATTAAAATTTTGAAAATCAGGGGTCAGGAAAACGCGCACATTTCAGATTCTCTCGTTGTCTTTATTTTTCCCTTCTCTCTCCTAAAAGATAAAACCCAAAGAAAAGCAAAAATCCTAAAACTTGTTACCGAGGGTCCGAGCCAGCCGCCATTGCCGCCACTGCCGCCTGCCACTGCCGCCCCAGCAACTGCTGCCTCCTGCCGCCCCAGCAACTGCAGCCTCCTGCCGCATGCAACCAGCAGTGAGTCGCTCCTGGCCGGTTGTACGTTGTCCCTTAAAATCAGAATTTTGATTTTTTTAAGGTTTATTTAATCTTAATCTTAATTTTTGAGTTTTCTAATTTTTTTTTATTTGATGGTTTAATTGATTGTTTGATTGGGTTTGTTGGTTGTTTGATTAATTTGTTTTGGTGGGTTAATTTTTTTTATTTTTCTTTATCATTGTTGATGGGGTTTTTGATTTTATGCTTTTTTCATCTGGGTTTAGTCTTTTGGTGGGTTTATCTGGTTGTTTGATTCATTTCTTTTGGTGGGTTTATCTGTTTTGAGTTTTTTCATCTGGGTTTCTATATCATTTCTAGCTTTAACTTTTCACTTTGTTCAATTTGATTTTTGGGTTTAGTTTTTTCTATGGATTTATATTTTTAACATTAGTTACATTTTATGCTTTTTACTGTTTATTTCTAATGGATATAATCTTGATTGTTCTAATTTCTACTGTTACATGCTCCTTTAAAACTTAAACTTGATATTTAATTGATGTAATTAGATAGGAATTTAAGAAAATCCTCAAGTTCTGTAATGAAATTTTAATATGCCAAGTATATTTGCTGAGGTTCTTTTTGGATGCCTGAACAATAATAAAGCTTAAAAGTAGGACAATTAGGAATGTGTTAATGGCTAGATTAATTTATACTTCTATAAGAATAACTTTCTTTTTTGTTTATTATGTTTATTGTTCTATTTATGATTAAAGTTTAATGTTTTTGAATGGCAAACATGAAATGTGTGATGGTGAATTTTGTTTTCCGTAGGTACTGAAATGTGAATGGCAACTGTCAAAATTTATTCCATTTGTTGGTGCTCCATGGAATTTTGAACCCTCGATCCGTCAATGGATCCAAACCCCATGTTTTGCAACACGTTTTTGAGGAAAGACCTTCTAACTGAAACATAAGCCTTTGGAAATTAAGCTTCAGAGCACCAGATTTGTTCCCTTTTTTATAACGAACTAAAAGATTCATTAGTCACCATAGCGCGCCATTCAGTATTTGTCTATCCATGTGGATCAACCTAGACTTACCTATTGAGATGGTAGAAAATCGGAATGAATGGAGAAGAAAATTCCAATTGGACGACCATTAAAAACCGATATATTAGCTCAAGTAGTTTATGATAATCTTTTGGAATTAAGACTCTGGCATTGTTATTATTGTATATGGTAGACGAAGGCAATGAAAAAGCAAGCCGAAATCAAATTTAAGACATTTTCAAGATACATGCTGCTTGCTATTTAACCAGGCCAAAACTTGATTCTTTATCTTTGAGTTTTTTATTGATGAGTTTTGCACAAATATTTTAGTTGCAGATAGAAAAGCTTAGATAAAATCGTATTGACGATACTTAGAAAGAGAGAAAAAATGTATTCTTAACTTTAATGAATTGTGGTGTAGATAATTTTATAAAAGAAAAATTACAAAAAACTACCTAATTTATAGATCCTTTTGCAAAAAACTATCTAATCTAAATGTTTTTACAAAAAACTATCTTATATGATATTTTTGTTTGCAAAATACTACCTGTTGACGTAATCTGTTAGTTGACTATTCAAATGATTTGCAAAGAATGGGTGATTAACTCCCATTGGGAATTCCACATTTGTTGTGAAAAGGAAAAATTTACTAAGATTAATTTGGGTGATGGAGATCTTATAACTTTACTAAACAATAGTGGAAGATATTGGTGAGGTTGTTGTAGTGACACATGATGGTGTCAAGAGGAGACTTGGTAAGGTGAGATAGTCCTAAGTTTGAGATGAACCTCAAATCATTAGGAAGGTTGAAAGATAAAGGATGCTCTTGTAAGACTAGTGGTGAGTCCTTGAAAGTCATTAGAGGAAGCATGGTGCTCATGAGAGGAAGAAGAGCAACTTGTATATGCTACAGGATAGTAGTGGCTGCCTTAGCCACGAGATTGATGAGGTTATTTGTAGGTCACCCAAGAAAGTGACATTTGATAATGGTGGGAGATCTGGCCTTAAGGGGGAGATTGTTAGTGCAAGTGTCGATTCTCCTTGTGTAGGAGATGATTTTTAATCATCTTATAGCACATTCTATAGCTTGCACATTGGAGTTAGTTTGGTGTGTAAGGAAATATGTGATTTTAAAGTTTGGATCACCACATGAGGTGTCAGGTAATCAAAGAGGTGCATGAAGAGTGCCTTGAACAAGACAAGAGAAACCTAGAACAAGGCAAAAAGATGCACTTTGGGTATGCCTTGAACGAGGCATGAAGGCTTTGGAAGGTGCTTTGAACGTGGCAGCATCAACATAATTTTGTAAATGTTGGGTTTTAGACGATTCTTGAGGGTAAGTTTAGTATTTTGTCCTGGGGTTGTTTATTTGATTTTAGGCTCTATATAAAGGCCTAAATCATCATTGTTAAGAGTGTGAAGGCTAATACAACGGAAAAGGGGTTTATAAAACCTAGAGTGCTTTGTATTAGACAGTGTGTGATCTCTATTAAAGATGAGATCTTTGAACTTGAGGTTATTCTCAAGTTTTGTGAGGGTTGTGTTAATGACGTATTTTTGGATCCATTAACGAAATAAAACATTGTTTGAGAGGAGGTCAAGACACCTCATTAAACGTCTTTGTGCTCTTGCATTGTGTTTGCTTTGTCCATTAATTTATACTTTGTTTTTTCTGCGTTTTCTTGTTATTCACTATTGTGAGTTGATTAATCCTTTCATTTCACCAAGATATAGAAGTAGTAGTGACAAAGCCTTATTCCAAATGCCTTGAAATAAAAAGCAACACCGCAGAATATAACTTTTTGTATTCTTCAATCGGTAGAATGACATAAAAAGGTATTGTTTATCGATGCCATAATTACACTAATTTACAAAACTTTAACTAAGTTTCCATCTCATTAAAGCCCCAAACAAGAACAAACTACAAAGAAATCATCTATTAACATTAAAAAAATTCGAATATATCATCAAGAATATACAAAAAAAGCACATATAAATACTCTAAAATTTTCAACACTATTTACAATTGAACATAACAACCGAAAATAACCCTAGAAATTTAAAAATGAGCGAAGTGAAAAGAGAAAGGAGGAAATTAAAGGAGGAAACTACAACCTCAAACAAGTGAAAATTGAGACCCAAAACTGAATCTTGTAACTTCGATGCAATTACAGTTGCGTTTCGACGCAAAATTTGCGACAAAAAACGGCGAGAAAAAAAAGGAGTTTTTTGCTTGCTTTATTGACTTGTGGTATTAATGATGTGAGAAACTGTCTAGAGATAAAAAAAGCTGACACTTTGGTGCACTGGGAACTGGCAAGTAACCGAAACGCTTTTTTTTCAAATCAATAACGCTTTTAATATTCCGCAAAGCGTCGGTTTGTAACTTTTTAACGGGGAACTTAAAAGTTTTGAAGTTGAAAAAAAAAACAATTGTCCAAAATAATTTAATCTTTTGTTATGATTTATATTACATGTAACAGTTTTAAAGTGCTAATAATTTGCAACTCCAAATGAAAAAAGCTAAAAACTTATTAGGTACTTTTTAAAGATGGGCAAAAAAGATAACGGAAAAAGCCTAAAAACTAAAAACTTATTAGGTACATGTAATATAATCTTTTAGACAATTTTCATCTTTAAAAAGATGGGCAAAAACTAAAAAGTTTTTTTCATTTGGAGATGCAAATTATTAGCACTTTAAAACTGTTACATGTAATATAAATCATAACAAAAGACTAAATGATTAAATTATTTTGGCAATTATTTTTTTTTTAACTTCAAAGCTTTAAGTTTCACGTTAAAAAGTTACAAACCGATGCTTTGCGGAATATTAAAAGTGTTATTGATCTGAAAAAAAAGTGTTTCAGTCATTTGCCAGTTCCCAGTTCACCAAAGTGTCAGCTTTTTTTTTTTTTTTATCTCTAGACAGTTTCTTACACCATTAATACCACAAGTCAATAAAGCAAGCAAAAAAGTCTTTTTTTTCTTGCCGTTTTTTGTCGCAAATTTTGTGTCGGAACGCAACTGTAACTGCGTCGAAGTTACAAGTTGTTTGAGGTTGTTTGAGGTTGTAGTTTCCTCCTTTCTCTTTTCACTTCGCTCATTTTTAAATTTCTAGGGTTTTTTGCGGTTGTTATGCTCAATTGTAAATAGTGTTGGAAATTTTAGAGTATTTATATGTGTTTTTTTAGTATATTCTTGATGATATATTCGAATTTTTTTAATGTTAAGGACCTCACAATGGTGAAATACAATAAGAAAATGCAAGAAAAAATAGAGTATGAATCAATGGACAATGCAAATATAATGTAAGAGCACAAAGATGTTTAATGAGGTGTCTTGGAACACTTCCCCCTCAAACAATGTTATATTTCATTAATGAATTAAACAATACATCAATAACACAACCCTCACTAGACTTGAGAATAATCACTCTTTTTCGAAGATCTCACCTATAGTGGAGATAACACATATTATCTAATACAGAACACTCTAGGTTTCTCAAACCCTTTTTACTTGTATAAATCTCCTAACGCTCTTCCTAATGATGCTTTACGCCTTTTTGTAGGCCTAAAATCAAATTAACAACCCTAGGACAAAGTACTAAGCTTGCCCCCCAAGAATCGACTAAAACTAGAAAAGTCGATATTGCCTTGGGTGTTTTTAACGAGCACTTCATGTGCTCGAATGAGCACTTGCTCCCAACATTTATTAACATATGTTGTTGCGTGTCTTGTTCAAGGCACTTTCCAAGCCCTTCATGCCTCCTTCAAGGCATACCAAATATGAAGCTTCTTGTTTTGTTCAAGACACTCTTCATGCACCTCTTTGATCACCTCATGTAGTGATCCGAACTTCAAACTCCCATACTTCGTTCCGCAACCCAACTTCAAATTAATCTCCTACACAAGGAGAATTGACACTTGCACTAACACATGGTTTAGCGAACGTTGAAGAAAAAGATACTCCTTTCTCTCTTTGACTTTGAGGTAGGGGAAAACGTAGCTTAGTTAATTTTTGGATAAGAAAAAGTAGGCCATTGATAAGATAAAAAGAGAATGACTTGTGTGATGAGGAGAGATAATGACTTGTGTGAATAAGATGAAATGAGAATGTCGGAAATAGATAAAGTAATTGTACCAAAGGGACAAATGTAATAGAAAGTTTGTAAAGTTTGAAGGTAAGTAAGAAGTATTATTTATGGAAAAGAATGATCGAGAAGTTTTAGGTCTTCATGCAGTGGGTTATATTGTCAATGCTACTAAATCTAGAACAATGGTACCGAATGGTCGAGTAATACTTTGTTGCTTTCTTTAGAGCATTTACAATACTGTCATAGATAGAATTCACCACATATTTGCATGATTAAAAATATCTCTGAAGTGTTAGTAGTGTTAAAGGATGAACATGGATCTTGGACCCATGTGTCTAAACCCACATTCGACCCTTATTAAGGATTTGGTTTCTCCTATTTTGAACCCTATGGACCCTGGATTAGATCTAGTTTTTCTATATTAGGGTCTTGGTCTAAATTTTGTAGACCTAGATTCACCCTTAGACCCTTAAATAAAAAAATAAATATATTTAACTCATTGCAACTTACTCACATTGCTTGATTGCTTGATTTTAATTCCATTACACTATTTAGTACTCGATACACATAATGAATCACTTTTTGTAACATTAGTTCTTTTGTGAAAGTTGATAATACAATGCCCCCATTGACTTGATATTTTTGTTCATGCATAAAACTTGTTTACTTTGGATATTTGTTTAATTGGAAATGTTAATTGATCTAAAATTTGTTTTTTTGGGTTGTGTATTTTGGATTTTGATTTGTTTCGTAACTTGAGCGATGGGAAGCATGTACCTCAAACGTTGCTTATTATAATGTGTTTTGTTTTGCAAAAAAAGTTAAGAGGACTTGATGAATTTGATACTGTTTTTAACTTTTTTGATTTGATGTTGTTTTCAAGTAATAACTTGAAAGTTAAAAGAGTTGATAAATTTGACTATTGCATCCACATTAGAAAATCTCATCAATATTTTTTTGGCCTAAATTTGGACCCTAGTCTGAGTAGGGTCCTAATTGCTTAGACCCTTTGAATTCGGGTTCAGATTTAGGTTCACAGAAGAAAATAGAGTTTGACGACCTATGCTTCTCCCTAGTGTTGTTGCACGAAATCAATAGGCGTCTAAACACCCAAACATAAAGCTTATATAATGGAATTTTTTGAAGGAAAAATAAGAGAGTAGATTAGTGCTAAAAATGTGTTTTTAAATAAACAATCAACTAAACACAATTTTCATAGACACTGAAGACCATGGGGTAGATAAGTTCAGCCATTTAAAACAATTAAATGTGACATAATTACTATAAAAACGCAATATAAGTGATTTACAAACTTCTTTTAATCATAAAGGAGATATCTATACCCCCTTCATTTTAGAGCAAGTATCCATTTCTCATTTAGACAATTTCTCTACAAGTGTACCTTTTTCGTATTTAGAAAGTTATTTGTAGTTTATATTGTTTAATCCCCACAAACTTTCCCCAACTTTAACTGTATATCCTCTAATTTAAATTTCCTTAAATTTGTAACTAAAACTAATCAAACCTGTTGAAACTCCAAAAATACATTATGTTCAACCCAATCTGGCTAGTTTGGCAAGGAAATGTGTTGAATTGGTTAGGAATTTTTCTCTTCCACAATAGTGGGTGAATATTAGACTACACCAAACGACCTAATTTAGTGAACACAAGTCTTTTTAAAATCATCCTACCATATTTTCTCACCAATGTAAAAGTTGTTTTTGTAAATTCATTCATATGCATAATGTTTCAACAAAATTGGAAGGTTAGTAAGGGATGAATAAGAAATTCATGCATATGCATAGTGCAAAAGCACGGTAACGATCACGGTTGCGGTGACGAATATGGTAATACAGTAATGGGTGTGATACTGTATTGCCAAATTTCGGCCTAATCCATGAAATAACGCTTGAAACGGCCTAAAACGCGATTTTTACATCTTTACGGTATGAGTAGTACCGGTTTGATAAATTTGAAAACCTGTATGACATTGGCGATTCGATATGATATGACCTTTTTTTGCACTATTTTTATTGTTCTTATCTCTCGAGTATCACCCTTTTTTTAGTTTTGTGCCCTAGCTAGTAGTAGGACTTAGGATATCAAACATGAGGAAATTTATTAGGAATTAGTGAATTGCTGATATTTGTAATTAAGCTAAATTGGTCATTTGAATAAGAAAAGAGATTGACAATGTCTACTTATTTATATTCTATTATGTCTATTTTGAATTTAATACTCTAATTAAATAATAGAAAGCAAAACAAATAATTTTATGTGTAGTATTCTGGAGAATTAATTTTGTAGCAATCATTAGTATTCTTTAGCATAATCCTTGTCTTCTAATATATTGTTAACATGGACTATGGATAGGTTGTTTGTGAACTAGGTCTCTTTTGGTGAATGTTTTAACTAAAACTTCATGTACCTGAGAGTATAATGACTTATCGGAGTAAAAGAACTAGACTTGCTGGAATTGCTAAAGAAAAACAGACAAAGATTTCGTCAGTCGACGATGTTGTTAGACAAGTAATCCATGATGTTGCTGATGTGCAAAATCAAGATGAGGAGACCTTGCGTAGTTCATGTTGCAACCAGAGCGCAGACCAAGCTGCAACTGACCTCCCAACCCAAGCTACATGTACCGATGTTGATGATGTTAGATCGAACTTGGGAAAACGATCTGGACGAGTGTCCCGTAGGACTTCACCAAGTCAACCATCTGCCATCAATCCTTCTCTGCAATATAAGGCTACTCGTAATCGATCTCGACATGTCCAGGATACCGGTGTTCAATCAAACCATGAGGTTGGCTTAAGAGGAGCTCCAGCTCTCGAGACCCAGTACAGCTCAAGCCACAATGCTTGGTTTGATGATCCCACAATGAATGAGCCCATGCAAGCGACAACTACAGAGGTGAATGATGTTAGGTCTGACAAGAGAAATGCAGTAGAACGACAACTCCATACTCCATCACCAAGCCAACCCCTTTGTATCGATTCACCTACCCAACTTAAAGTGTCAAAAAGACAATCATGGGTTGAAGATGATATTGAAGAACCCTCCCATCAAAGACTATCACAAGGAAGGCGCTCGAAAACAGCCGCTTGGACCGATGAGATAGAATTCGATGAAATGGAAGAGGTGGAGATGAGAGGTGAATTCTTTGTTTCCTAAACTACTTGAGTACTTGTACATCATTTGCTAGAAATACATGTTTATAGTATGGCTAGAACTCGCACTTGTCAACTTTTTTGTATTACTTCTAAAGCATAGTTTGCCAACGTTTTTGATGGTGTATATGTGGGTTCTTAGTGTCTAAAATATTATAATATACTTGTATGAGTACCTATGTGGCGCTTTCTTCTGTGTAGTAGAGTTTATATGGAAGATCTTCATACCAGTCTTACTTTCTAACAAAGCAATTATTTTATTCCTTTGTTCGAATCTGAATGTTCACTTGCTTCCATAAATAGTGAATTTTAGGTAGATGACCATTGGAGCTTATGTATGGGTTTATGTATCCAACCCAATCTTTCGGATTAAGACTTTGTCATTGTTGTTGTTGTTGTATGCAATTTACAATAGTTTTAGCTCCCCCGTCCGACATTATTCATATGGTGAATGTTCTTGGGGATTTATGATTGAGTTATCATTATATTCTAGTTGTCTTCGTTTTTTAAAATATAAACAATCTTCCACTTAACCCAGATGTTACCTTAAACGAAATTTGATTCGAGAAGTGAAATAACACGAAAATGAGAAGAAACATAGAAAGCGTAGGTACAATTTTATTTTACAACAAAAATAACAAGAAAAAAAGGTAAGATAAGAAAATGACTAAAAAGAAATGATATGAAAAAAAAAAGAAAAATAAAAGAAGGATTGTTGTATTATATATGGTTTTGGGGTGAAAAGAAAAACATTTGGAGAACATAGTTTCAGAATAGTAAATGTCGAGTTCCGAAAGTGAAGGTTCTCAAATGGGATTCAGTAAGAAATTTTCGATTTATGGCAACAATGTTTCAACTATTATTTCAGCTTCCCTTATAGTGTTATTCTTAGCTTGCTCATCTTGGAGTTTGAATATAAGATGCATGGCTCTCAGTTTATTTATAGTTTGTTATTTTTTTCTTCATTATTTGGAAATTAGTATCATGGTTTGTCTATGATGGAGCAAAAGATTCTATATTTTCTGTTTTGGATTATAACAAACCATAGTATAATTACTAATTTTTTCATGTGCACTTATTCATTTGAAGTTGTTGATGATTTTTATGATAAAGGATCAACTGAAAATAGTCTATTTGTTGATGGCATATATCCAACCCCTTTCCCCCTCCTAGATTGGAGCCACTTAGTGGCATTGGGGGTAATGCAATGCCATTGTTTGGATAGATATGATGCCTAACAAAACACAACCTAACTCATTCAAGAATCTTCGAGATAAGCTATTTCCCTTGCATTTTGGTTGTTATTATCTGTTGTGTTATTTGAATGAGTTTTCTATTTGAATTCTAAACAGATAGGGAAGGGAAGCGTGGAAAGAAAGGAGGAAGAGTTCTTCCGCGGCATGTTTGGTCGCTCCAACCTGGAGTGAGATTTGTTGTTCCTTTCAATGCATTAGATCAACCTGTGAGGAAGGGTGGTCATTTGCTTGTCAAGTTTTTGGGAGATGTAGCAAAGAATGGCGAACTATGTCCTATTGGTGAGATAAGCTGGCATAAAGTGGATAGAAATTGTAAAGCCAAGATTATAGACTTGATTCGGGTATGACTATATTAGAAAATTGCTTTCTATCTTCCTGTTCTACTACAAAGCCTTTGACTGACTTTTTTTTTATAAAAAAATCTCACCTTGTAATCTAAATTTGAGTTACGGTTTTAGGCTAAGTTTGTGCTTCCTGCCCGAGAAGAGATTGACAAAAGCATTCTTAAAAATGTGGGAAATAGATGGAGAGCTTATAGGTATAAGCTTAAAGTGCAATATAAAAAACTTGACAAAACACAAGCAGAAGTTGTAAGCATTGTGCCAAAAGGAGTAGATGCAACCCAGTGGGAAAAACTTGTGCAATACTGGTTTTCAGAGAAGAGTCAGGTACTAGTTCTGTTTCTTATTTTTTCCTTATTGGTAATTTGGTAGTTGGTTCCATGTTTTCTTCTTGTTGCAGTCTTTGTGCACTAATGAAGCCCATATTCCATAATATCTCTGCCATTGTTGTGTAAACTGATTTTAGGTTGTAGATGACTATAATTCTATAAATGCAGAAACTAACATAAGAGAGCAGAGAATGATATTTTTTTGAGATACATTGAACTCATCAACAAACTAGCACTATGTAGGCTTAAAAACAACCTAAATTAAAAGAACAAAAACAAGGAAATGCTAGTATTAGTGGATAATCACAAGCCACAATTTCCTCCACCAATGTTGACAATTTAGCATATATTTAAACTTAAACCATTTAGAAGACTGACAATAACCACTTAACCATTTGGAGCATTACTCTTAACACAATTTCGGTGTTTCTTGGAGTCATTTGATATTCATGGAGCACATCTCTCCATAAACTTTTGAAGTAATTTGTTCACATCGTGAATTCACCCTTTCTTTATTTGGTTTCTTGAACATATAGATCCACAAAACTTGATTTGTGATGAACTTTGCACCAACTCTTTTGGCTATTGTTGGTGCACTTCTCACCAATGTTTACCTTTATTGATTCACTTCTCATCAATCTTTCTATTAAATTACTTGTCTCTTTGGCTATGCTATTGGCCATGTGGAAACTAAATTAAAACGTAAAATCAAGGAAATGATAATATTAGTGGATAATCATGGGCCACAATTTCCTCCACTTATGTTAGTAATTTCTCATCCAAACTTCAACTAGTTAGATACTAACAATAACCACTTAGCCCATTAATTTTGTAGAATTGCTTTAACAATAAACTATATTATGTGGACCTTTTTTAAAAAGAAACTATTAGTTGGTATTTCTAGTTCATTTTATGCAAATTGATTATTAATTTTATTCATTTTAGTTCTTATCTGAGAAGGGCAAGGTGGCACGAGCTCTTCAATCACATCATCACACTACAGGTGCCAAGAGCTTTGCTCGGATGAGAGACGAATTTGTATGTTTTAATCCTCCCTTGAAATTGAAAATAATATAGGGAAGCAACACTGCGACACTGATTAAATTGTGTTCAGTTGCTGAACATATTGGATCTACTTTCAGGAGAAGGTGAATGGAAGAGAGCCAGGCGCATTGGAGTGGTTTGCTCAAACTCATATAAGAAAAGATGGAGCTTTTGTGAAGGATTCATCCAAAGAATTCTTGGTATGGGTTAATTGATTACTATATGCCTATCATCATGCTATAACATGTACAGATGTACTTGGGTGTTGCAAAGAGGAGCTGCCCACCCTTTATACTCTGTTCGGGGTGTCATGGGATGGGGGATCCTTGAAATGCGAAGGGAATTACAAAAGAAAAATTGCAGATTATTTAAAAGTAACTAATCAAGGAATTTGACTTCTTTGGGTAGTTTTTTATGTTTGGTTTGTCATATCAAATAAGTTCTCCACTTCTGCATGTTTTGTGTTACTACTATGCTAATAACTTGATGACGTGGTAATACTTCTTAATTTAGTCCAATACTGAATTCTATTACTAGGTTGTGAGGGTAATTGTTAAATTGTCATTTTGCTAGAATCCATATCAGTGAAACATCATCGTGTTAAGGCCCCTTAGGAAGTAATATGCCCTGTAATGGAGAGTGCGTGTCTCCTAAAATCAATCTTTCTATTTTCCTTATTCTACAGTGAGTCTTTTGTCAAGCTTATTGCTTTACACAATGGCGCGCTACAAGTGGAATTTAGATAGCATTACTTTTTTTGGATAATACATGGGGTTAGCTCAGCCATGTGTGCAACAGATGTGTTGATTTGTTGAGAAAACAAATGGTTGAAATACCTATTTGGAGTTTCCAAATTTGTGGTACACTCTTGGGGTATCAGTGTGCTATGTGTCAACTCTTTCATGGATTATTTGCTAAGATATGATGTGTTTTTTTTTACTGTTTTGAAGGATGCAGCAGCAGCTATGGTTGCTCAACGTGGTTCCACC
The DNA here is from genome assembly GCF_026212465.1 of Amaranthus tricolor. Classification (NCBI taxonomy): domain Eukaryota; kingdom Viridiplantae; phylum Streptophyta; class Magnoliopsida; order Caryophyllales; family Amaranthaceae; genus Amaranthus; species Amaranthus tricolor. The sequence goes on from NC_080048.1 coordinate 16,531,324, forward strand.
TCATCTCCTTCAAAGCGAATTGCCATTGAGAATCAGGTTTTTAATGAGCTCATGTACTCTGATGATGAGAGACCTTATCGACCCATCGGGTATGGATTTGGAGCCAACTGGAACAAAAAAATTGTTGGAGGAGAAAAGAGGAAAAGAGAATATTTTGCATCTGGTGCTTCCATGGAAGCAGGGGGCCCAGGAACTGGCACTCGAAGTAAGTTATTGGGTATTGGTGCCATGCAAAAGAGAAGTGACTACTCAACATTAGATATCTCAACAGAAATGGAAAGGTTGAACTTTGCAATGACAGCAGTGAGTGAGACCAATGAACTTATGCAAGCTCAAATGAAGAAGCAATCTCGGCAATTGAAAATGCAAGCTCAGCAGTTACAATTGCAGTCCAAGCAGATGGATGGAATGCAATTCCAACTACAACAAATGACTTCGTTGCTGACCAAATTTGGAGTGATGCTGAATAATCCAAAAATTGATTCTACACGCAGAGGGCCTTTTTATCAGAGCCTCAATGTCACTAATGCACAGGTATCTATCAGCTTATTCCCATATTCATCATTGATTCCAATTATATTATTGATGTACATCTTTGGTCTGTAAATTGCTTTCGTGCCGTTTACCTTCAATCCCTAGAGTGTAGAGACTGATAGCTCTTTCTTATGTATTGCCTAGCCTTTTGTTCTAATTAGGTACTAAGATTTCTGGAAAAGTTTATAACAACATTGTTTTGGCTGTAATTTGATAGGTGAAAGCTTATTGTAAAGTTCTTGAAACCAAATGTGTTTTTTTTGTTCGTTTTAAGCGGTGATTTCACTGCCACTAAATTTTGTGTCAAATAACTTGTGCTTTAAAGTATGCCACAGCACCTGTTATAAATCTTATGGAACCCTGATGAATCGTGTTGGTAAAATGAAGTTCACATAGTATACAACAACATAACATTACCTCAATGTGTTGAAGTGACTCCTGCTTAAGCGGGGTAAGGGGGATTAGATGACGCAACCTTATTCCTTGTAAGCAGGAACTGCTTTCTGATTGACCCTTGATTGCAAAACAACATTTATAGCTTTACAAAGAAGCATAAAATAACATAAATGGTATAATTAAGCAATAGTGTAAATAAACTCCTCTATATATCTTGAATTGCAATGATGAAATAGAGCTTCAGCTCGTCTATTCATGCTGCAATAGCCATTTTCTTATGTGCATAAGTGTGACAATTTTGTAATACTGTGATCAGGCTTTTCGTCAAGGAAGTCGGTATTGTACAAGTTCTATGTTATTGTTTACAAGAATTGTGATATAATTTTGATGCCAACGTTGCTGCACAATTTATTTATGTCTAGACATTCTTGTCAGTTCAATTTTGTGCTTGTCTATACTTGAAAGTATTCAAAAGGTCTTCTGTCTGGTATAGTTTTGCTGTAATTTGTAGCTCAATTACAGATTACAAGTATTTCAAGTAATATACGTAAAATTGTAGAGATATGCTTACGAATCTTTGATATCTTGGCTTTTATTCACATGTTAAGTATCATATTTCTGGCCATTTTAGTTTTCTCCTCTGGTAGAAGATATTTGTCCAATCTTAATAGAGCCTAAGATTTCCAGTTTTTTGGTTTTCGATTATACGGGACTACAATAAAAAGAAGATATATTTTTGATTTATGATCAAACATACTAAAATTATAGATTAAACCTCTTTTCATTGTTTGTAATCTGTTTTGAAGGTTCCAGGAGCTTCATCTGAATATTCTGACAGTGACTCTGACAGTATAGAATGGGAATCAGATTAGTAAGGCAACGATCGGGGCTCATAAAACTATATATTAATATGTTATATTGGTTTCATAGTTTCATAGTTGCTACTGCTGTCTTGTTAAAGTACTCAGAATGAACACTTCTCTTTTGTAAAGTTTCCCGATTCTGTATAATATCGTTTTACTGTTACATTTGTGGGTTTATCCTTCTGTCTGTTTGCATTTTGAGGCACTTGATTAAAGAATAAGCTTGATTAAAGAAGAAAAAGCAAAGTGAGCTTAAATAGTTTTGTCAAATAACCGTTAAATTGTTTAGAAAAATATAAATTAAAAATATAAATTTAAAAAATAAGCTATGTATTCGGTTTTTTAAACCGGAATCAGATAGTGATACTATCCGAAAAACTGGATATTTAAATTTTAAAAACTGGGTCGATCTGGTATTCGATTTTGAACACCTCTAGTGTATAGGACTTCATCCATTCATCTTTAGGTCATGAATTGAATGGTATTTTTATTTTCACTGCAGCGTGAGATCTTCAAGACATCTTTTAATAGTGGTAGGGTGTTCGAATGGTGTGATTATCACCAAAATAGTGCTGACAATAGCATTTTAGTAAAATTAACTCTTGTGAGTGCCGCATGTCTCTAGGCAATAAAAATTTTGAAAACAATATTTTTCTAATATATTTTTACACATTAAATATCTTAAATTTACATATTAAATAAAAAAATAAAAATTAAGGAAATTTAATTAGAATAATCCAAATTTTTGATAATTTCCCTCAATAATCCAACCTATATTAACTATGAATAATTTAAGCTTTAGGGATATTTTGCTAGAGTAAACTCGTAATCAAATAACTTGTAGTAAGTTTATTTAAAAAAAAAGATAAATTAAAATAAAAGTCGAACAAAATGTAAAATGTTAAAGTTTTTTTTGAATTTTTTTTATTATTCATAAATTTTTATGTAAATTAAATTTTTTTTTCTAATTTTACATTAATTTTATGTTTAATTTTTGGAAAATTACCTACTATAGAGGTCATCCGGTTACCCGAGTTTACTCTAAACAAATTTACTCATAAAAGTTAGAATTATTCATGATTAATTAATAAGTGAGATTGTTGAAGAAAAATCATGAAAATATTGGATTATTCTCGGTAAGTTTTCTTAAAAATTATACCAAAATTTTGGAAATTTTATTCTCTATATTTTGCTTTATTTTACAAAAATGAAAAAAAAAAATCATATTTTTAAAGTTTTTCTTATTTACTTTTTAAAATGTAGGGGAAGTAGTGAGATTTAAAAGTTTTGTTTGATATTAAAAGGATGTATTTGAGTTTTTTTTTTGTCGATGGAAGAGATAATGGAGGAAAGAGAACATTTTTTTTTCTTTTCATTGATAGGGATGCTCTTAGGGATGGAAGTCGAAAGGAAGGTAAAAAATTTTATATTTAGTATCGCATCCGTTACAATTGAGATAGGTATAAGTAGTAATTTAGCGGTAAGGTGAATGTAAATATGAAAACAGACCTAAAATGAATAAAGGTGGTAAGTATGAGGTGTTACTCTTTTCTCTTGGTATCCATCCGCTCGTGTCATATGCATAATGCACTTTACATATTATTTATAAAATAAACAAAAGTTAAAAGATAGTTAATTTTTGAAATGGTAATATCAAATGTACTTTTTATTTTTAAGCTATTGGATGAAATATTCTTTAAAATATAATGTTTGAATGTCTGTTCAATAAATGATATGATTTAATTATTAAAAAATTTAATTTTATTTTATTGACACATATAAAAGATAAAATTAGAAAAAACTTGAATATTAAGTGAATATGAGACGATTATAAGGTGAATATAATATGGGTAGAATCATGATTAGATATAGTCATGGATCCAAGATTCTATTGAACCCCCAAAATCTGCCCCTTTTAAGGTTTTGAATCTCATTTTTTGAGACCCATCGAGTTCGGGTTGAATTTGAAACTAAAAAAGAATAATGGGTCTAGATCCGGGTTCAAACCCTTAGACTTGGACTTGGACCCAGACCCGAATTCTAGACCTATCCCGTAAATCCAGACTCGGGCCCTAAAATTTATTATATATATTTTTTACACACTTGAGCTTCTTAGAAAAGGGATTTTTGTCATTAGTTGTATTTTTGGTATTTGCGGTAGATGATCCTTCTGTGTTTAAGTGTATTGTTGAGAATTTAGAAGATAATCAGTAGGTTAATACTTAATAATTTACTCTGAAATTACCTCTTGGAAAAGCAGATTCAGGATTCGGAGTATCATGGGGCACCAACAAATAAACAAAATTTTCACAGAAATTCATTTATGAAATTAACAACTAATATATATATATATATATATATATATATATATATATATATATATTTTCGACAAAATAACTTGTAGAAGTGCTATAATTACCCTTAAAATCATTTACAGAACATCATATTAGCAGTAGTAGTTGAACACATTGTTGTTTGTTCATTGCTTTATTTCCATCCAGCATCGTTGGAATTTGAACAATTCTAAACCCAGATTTCATTAGTCCTTAATCTTTTCAAACCTAACATATAAATTAAATTATTAAACATAGCAAACAGTGATTTTTCCTACTACCATGACCATACGACAATTAACATTTAAAAATAACATCAAAACATTGAAAAATAAAAGTTTGAAAACTTCCTTCAACTCTGAACATTGCATAGAAAATCAATTTACAATCTGTCATCTTATTAAACCAGTAAGAACATCAAAACACATTAATAAATATTCAATTAATCAATTAATCAAAGAAGATAAATAAAAACACTTAAGAATTATTTGGTTATCAATCATCAATCTATATACTAACGCAAAGACAACCTAATGACACGTGTCATCCTTTGATAAAAAATTTTCCCGCTCAAATTAGCTTTTCACATACACTTTTTTATAACTTTATTGTAGCTTTTATGACAAGATTACTATACATTAATGCATACAATTGCAATAAGTTTGACTATTAATTTTGTCTATTTAACATTAAGGAGATTTATATCTTTATATGCTTTGGAATATTATATGTGATTTTAGTAAGTTTGAAAATAAATTTTCTTCCCTTTATATGCATTGGAATCTTATATGTGATTTTAGTAAGATTGAAAATAAATTTTTTATTTAAGATTTATCTTCTATATATTAATACAAATTAGTGTGACATTTTTAGCTCTAAATTAAGTATGCCTCTTTATTTGTACTGTATATTTTATTATTAGTCATCATTCTATATAATATTATGTTTACTAAATGAGGTTGATAAATAACTTTATCAAGTAAGTGGCTAATTACAAAAATAGTGGTCTTCTATTGCGAAGAAAAAACAAAAGAGGTCAAAGAAAAATAAATAAACATATTATTATTAAAAATGAAATGGGTAACTCAAAGGCTTAAAGCTATTCAAATAAGGTGAGTAGCAAAGCGAATGTGTATACAACGTCGTCATTTGCAAGATTATGAATTTCATACACCATTCCTATTTATCAGCACCCGGAAATAAATGTTGCGTTCAAAAGAAAAGTCCTCCTAAAAAAGAGAAAGGCAAATGAGATAAAATTGTAATTTGATAATTATGCTACGTTTGAAATTCTTCTTTACATTTATAAATATTACTATGTGAAAATTTATTAAAATATATCAACAACTTAAGTTAATTATATTTCGCCAAGTACTCAGTGATTGAAAAAATGTCATTTAAAATTAAGGGATCCTTCTTTCGTATATTGTATGATGTGATATGATAACTTTACTATCTTTGTCTCACTTGATTTGTACACATTTTCAAATATATTAATGATATCCTAATGCATTTTATTGTGCATAATTAAAAATTATAAAAAATTGATATTAATAAATTGCATTGTAATGAATCAATTAAGATCACAATTGACTTTGATGTAATTTATATATTTGAAATGATTTAAATTATGAGTGTTATAAATAATGTTAAAAACTAAATTGGGTAAATGAAGGGAATATGTTATAAGTATAGTTGAACTTGAAGAATTAGAATTGTTAAAAACTATATATGGTATAGGAGTTTAAGGTATCTCAAGGAGAGATTTAATTAGAAGAAAAGTTTAATATTAATAAGAAATTGAATTTATGTTCGAAGGTCGAAAGGAGAGAGAAACTTTGTGTTTTGGGTTATTGTTCAAGAATATATTTTCCTTATCTTACAAATATTCTTTATTTTCATTTGTATAAGTTGTGTTGGTCTACAAAGCAAAATAAGCATGTATTTTGTGTATCTACTCTATTATATACGTTGGAGTATTTATAGTCTATTCAATTTTTGATAAAATGACTTTTGTATATTGTGTTTAATACGAGTAATCAACTATTATTATATACATACATCTTACATATAGTGATTATTAAATAGCTCATGCTTAGGAATAGTAATCAACAATTATGTTCTAATGATGTGTAAATATTGATATTTATTATTCAATTTTCATTGTTGTGATTTTTTAAAAATTATTATTCGTAGTTTTCTTTCTTAACTTTTATTTAATCTGTTTGTAATAATTATATTATTCATGCATAATAATTTCTAAATCATGTCTCGTGCTTTAGAAGGGGTGATCACCTAGTTAAAGATTAACAAGCACATTTACATTACAAATATTCTATTATTCAAAGAACAAAAAAAAAGAAATAATATTCTAACAAAATTCAAAAATCAAGATTAAGATTAAGATTAAAAAGTAGAACATCAAAACTCAAGATTAAGATTAAAGATTAAAGATTAAAGACTAAAACATAAAACTAAGATTAAAATTGAGAGTGGAAATACTTTTAAACTAAATCAAAATTCTAATTTTTAGGGTTTTTGTTAAGGAAGGTGAAACACGAAACGACCACTGGGCAGCCGCAGGTGGCTGGGGTGGATGATAGGCGGCTGTGCGAAGGCGACAATTGCAAGTAGTAGCAGGCGGCAGGTACATGCAGCATTTTTGTTGTGGTAATTTAGAGTTTTATATTAGAAAGAGAGCAGAGAATATCGAAGATTTTGATTTTCTAAATTCTGAGATAATGAAAAACTCGCTTTCACCCCCTGACTTCAGGGAATAAAAAAAATCCCTTTGGGGCATATGCCAGGGGTGCCCATGAATCCGCCCATGCTTGGAATTGAAGCTTTGTCTAGTTTCTTGTTTGTACTTTCTCCTACTATTAAAAGAGGAATTGGGATATGCTGATCACAAAGCTACTATTTCTTTTTGTATTAACATTTAAATTTTTTTGTTATTCTAAAAAAGTGACTTATAAAAGTCAAAAATTTCACATGTCAAAAGACCATTTTTAGACCCATTAAGAAACCTAGACCCATCAGACTCGGTGGGTCTGGGTATCTGTCTAAAAATTTCAGATCCTTAAGGTTTGGGTCCGGGTCTAGATCCATAAAAAGTTAGTATATGCTTGGTAGGTTTTGTTTAGTTTTGAGTTGTTTTAAGTTTTAGTATGGGATAGTTTTTAGGTTGTGGTATTTTGGGTCATGGGATATTTGGTGTGGATGATGTGGTGTTATTGTATTGCTCACTGCTAAACTTTGTATTGCATAGTCCTCCCCTATGCTATTCGTTTGGGGGCCTGGATATTATTGGTCCTCTTTCAATGGTTTTTTCCCATCTCGAGGTTTTTTTTATTCCAGCGGTTGTGGTCTCTTTAATATCTTGTATTTTTACCTTGATATAATATTTTCTATTTTTTTTCTAAAAAAAGGAGTATTTTGGACTCCATGTCAGAGACTCAAGCAAAGTTTTAAATATGCAATTTTGTTTTTTTTCCTATTCTAAATGAGATTATTTTGCTGATTGTATGTGTATTTGCAGGTTTACTTGACTCTATACATTGCAGATCCCCTCGATATTGTTGAGCGAACACACGCACACTGCATATATTGGGTGTATTGGAAAAACATTATGGATAGCTGAAGATATCCTTCATCTTGATCAGTCAAAATTAAATTAGGAATTTGAACACCCCCAAGTAAATCTTTAAACCTCTCCAACACCTAATTTTTCAAAATTGCAGCTTCATCCCTTATCAGGCAGAACGCTACTAAGAAGTTGTAATTTATTGAAGTTATACCAAAAATTTCACAAAGCGACTACTTCTTGTTGTTGATTTTGTTTGTGGTGTCAATCAAGATAACATTAGACGATGTACATAAAAATTGAATGGATGTAGAGTTGTCCATCAATAAATGAGTTAGATATTCATCAACATCCATATCTGTCTAAATCACATAGTCGTGCTTTATTTCTAAATAAAGAGATTGTTGTATAGGAGACCTACCATCCATCTTTTCACGTTTGATACCTTGCTTGAGGTGATATATTTGATTCATACCAAGAATAATTATGCCTGATTGATATCATGATACAGGTAAGTTGCATAAGTATGAACTCGAATGTCAGTTGGCAATCTATTTGCTTTAACAATAAAATCTATGTACATTGAAAATCGATGGTTGTGTCTTGCTTTATCATCAGTACGAACTCACCTTCCATGCCCTCTAGGTTTATGACAATATCCGATAATCATAACCGACTAAATCTTGATCGAGCTTCATTATTTAAGTCATGCAACTGACCTTTAAATCCACCATACCGATTACAACGTAGATAAAAAGACTCAATGTAGAATGACCCTCTTTTTGCTTATAAAACGCACGAGTAAAATGAAAATAATAGTAACAGCTATCTCGTCTATCCAAGCATGTAATTCAACTATTGATTTGGACTATCTATCCATAATGAGTCTCGTTGAACAATCCACTTTGTCCTCACCAAACTCCTCGACATTTTTTGGTTGAATTCATCATCCATATTGTTTCAATGTTGAATTCCAGCTAATGAAGTTTATTTTAGAGATAAGTTATAGTGAAGAAATAGAGAAATGAGTTAGGGTTAATTTAGGAAGTTTCTTTACTTGACTTTCTTGCCTTATTGTCTAGTTGCTTCTCACCCGCCCTTTTTTTGTCCTTTTTACACAATGGATATATTATCTTGTTTCAGCCCTAGTTTTGGCTAATATTGTTTTTTGTAAAAGTTTTGCTCTTGAGGTAACAGTGTCACTCATTTCCTCTCTATGCAAGGCTCTCACCTTTTAGAGGGTAAAATTGACTGCATTCCTCTAGCACTCTCTTCCAAACGGGTATGGTTTGGATTGTCCGTCACCTTCTCTCGCCCATACCTTGTATGCGAGCAGGATATTGCATTAATGATTATATATGATGATATTTTAATAACTAGTTGTGAATGTTAAGAGATTGTAATATGGTTAAATATATAAATTAAAAACAATATACTAAAACGAACCATAATCTCATTCTCATTGAGCATAATACGCATCAATATAGTCAAAGTTAATGTACATACTTTTTTTTTATTTTACCTAGCAATATAAGAATACATTTAACTATCTATCTTGGAAGTTAGATTCAAACTAGTAAATTTTTTTCATGATTGCTAAAAAGGCAAAAATCATTCACTAATCACTTTATTATTATTTGCAGATTGTGCAAATGCAAAACTTTATTTGTAGTGTAAATTTATTTGAATGTACCTTGTAATTTACACGGTTATAAAAAGTAGATAATAAAAAATATTGAAAATGTGTTTTATGTGTATGTGCTTGATTTTACACGTAGTGATGATTTTTAGTTTGAATAAATAATTGTGTAATGTTATGATTGATTCAATTAGATTGTTTGTTGATGAACGTGTAATGTTACAATTTCTTCTCTGAATTAAGATAATGAGCGTGTAATGTTATGAGATTATTTTTTTTGATGATGATGACAATACATAGAAGAATTTCTTAGGCTAACTCAAAGCTTGAAACACTATATATATGGAATGGAATAAGTTGAGTTAAGATAGTGAGATAGGAAAGTGAGGTTTATACTATTTATAAGTATAGTAGTTTTTCTTATTTCGTACTAGCCTATGTGGTGATCTAATTAGTGCATGTAGACAAATAATAGATAAACTAAAATTGATGTTATGATCATCTATACCCTTTAACTCGAGGATATCATACAACGAGGATATAATACTTTCATATACTATATTCGTATTACTATATACATGAATTTCTATTTTAGATGTAAAAAATATGTTTCTTACAATGCCTCTTTACGCATCGCAATTCCTACAGTGGTATTAGTTAACCATTGGCATATTTTAGTATGAAAATGTGAATTTTATCATTTTGATTCAATTATGGGAGGTTAAAATGTGGACTATAATTTGCTCATGTAGTTTGTTGTTTGGATCTCACCCGTATTGTTACTTTTTTATTTAGATTATCTTTGTTGTTTATCGTTAGTTTTAGTGATGCTAACTTAACTGATATTTTAGAGATAATTAATAAGGTTTTAGACGATGATGGTTTTCATGAGTAAAACGACCATTTTAAGAGGCCAAGAAAACTTTTACAGCCCATTGCTAGGTGGTAATAAACGGTGGTAAGGTGAATGAAAAGCTAGTGTAATTTTGGTTGAAAAATCTCTTGGCTACCTTGATGGCCATGCTTCTTCAACTTCAATCATCTCATTTTCTTCATTCAATTCATTCCAATGTATTACCATTGAGAGAGGTGGTATTAGGTGGTAATGAAAATTTGTAATGAAAAAAACTTTTTTCTGATCAAAATTTTATTAGGCTGTGACTTGTCACATAATATCACCGTGGTCCACTCGTGTGGACATGGGACACCCCTTGGCTCGGGCCCATAAACCCAACGAGGATGAGCGTAGACTTGCACATACACTTGGTGAGGTTCATTGTTTTCCAAAACCATATGGTAGTAGAAGGATTAGCTCACCTAATATATATGCAAGTCCACAACCCACTGTTTTATCGATGTAGGATCTTGTCTCACATGTGAAGTATTTTCAACACTCCCCCTCATATGTGAGCCACATCATACCAGGAACCATCTTCGGCTCTGATACCATATTAGACCGTGACAATTCATCATATAATCTCACCATGGCCCACTCATGTGGACACGGGACACCCGTGGGCTCGGGCCCACAAACCCACTGGGATGAGCGTTGACTTGCACATATACTTGGTGAGGTTCATTGTTTGTATTTGATTTTATAAGAGAGATGTACAAGGTTTAAATGTACAAACTGATTAAGCTAAAACAGGAAATAGAATAATCTAGCAATATTTACTTCTAAGAATATACCTCTTCTTGATATCTTTGTTGAGCTGGGGGACTCCTTTGGCCGTGCTCTCCTCTATGGTATGAGTTGCCGCCGTCCTTCCCTCTCTAGACCCTGTCCATAGGTTTTTTTTCTATGTGCGGAATATACTGGGTTGGATGATGAAGATGATGAATATACCTCTACTTGAAATATAGTATTCATCATATATTCTAACAATATATTCCTACACTCCCCCTCAAGTTAGGTCATCGGATCACCGATGCCTAACTTGCAGAAAGCATCATCAAAAGCTTCAGTAGTGACTGCCTTCGTGAGATTATCAGGTAGTTGATCTTTGGATCGTACAGATGGAAGACTGATGATTTTCTTCTAGAGTTTCTCCTTTATAAAATGTCTGTCTATCTCCACATGCTTTGTTCGATCATGTTGAACTGGGTTCTCTGAGATGTTGATGGCTGCTTGATTATCACAGAATTGTAACACTCCGTAATTTATCGGGTTTAAAAGCCGGGCCGTTACAAGAATAGTTTACAAGCTTCCTTTGTAGGGAATTTCAATTCAAACAAGAGTTTCATGAGCCATAAAATCTCTGTTATTCCTTTGGCTATTCCTCTAAACTCTTCCTCGAGACTTAATAGAGCTACTACCTTCTGATTCTTACTTCTCTTTGTGACTAGGTTCCCTCCTACCAGAGTAAAGTACCCTAAGGTAAACTTTCTAATATCCCGATCACCTGCCCAATCTGCATCTATGTAAGCCATAAGATTGAAGTGACCATTTTTCCTAAAGAAGACCCCTCTACTACTAGTACCCATCAAATATTTAAGAATCCTCATTACTACATCCATATGTGGTACTTGTGGGAGATGCATGAATCTACTAACTACCCTAATAGCATATGAAATATCGGGTTTAGTATGGGATAGGTTGATGAGTTTTCCCACCAACATCTGATACTGTTCTTTATCGACTAATTCTCCATCTTGTGCTGTCTAAAGCCTATGATTGGCTACAATTAGTGTTTCAGTTAGTTTACAATCAAGCATCCTAGTTTCTGCTAGAAGATTAAGTATGTACTTCTTCTGATTGATGACGATTCCTCGTGTTGACCTTAAGACTTTAATGCCGAGGAAATATTTCTGGTTTCCTAGATCTTTCATTTCGAACTCCATAAAAAACTTCTTCTTCAAGTCACTAATCTCTTCTTCATTGTTTCCAGTGATGACCATATCGTCAACATAGATTATCAAACATGTAATCCTTCTTTTTTCTTTCTTCAAGAACAAAGTGCGATCAGAGTAACTTTGCTTGTAACCAAATTTCTTCATTGCTATAGTGAACCTATCAAACCATGCTCGTGGAGATTGTTTCAAGCCATACAATGCTTTCTTAAGTCTACACCCCTCTCCTGATTCATACTCATCTGAGAACCTCGGTGGTGCTTTTATATAGACTTCTTCTTTAATTTCACCATGGAGGAAGGAATTTTTTACATCGAACTGGTATAACGGCCAATCTTTATTTGCAACTATTGAGATTAGGACTCTGATCGTAACAATCTTGGCAACTGGGGAAAAAGTTTCTGAGTAATCTACCTCGTATGTTTGAGTATATTCTTTAGCTACAATCAAGCTTTATATCTCAGTGGTCCCATTGGCATTATATTTGATCGAGAATACCCATTTACAGCCTACTGTTTTCTTCCCTTTGGGTAACATGCATTTCTCCAATGTGTTATTCGTTTTTAGGGATGTTATCTCATCTTCCATAGCTCTTTTCCATTTAGGAATCTGGAGTGCTTCTTCATTATTTCGGGGTATAGAGTTCGAATGCAGGGCGACATTAAAAGCAAGATCAAACTGGGATAAATTATCAATATTTCCTTGATTGATGGGGTATCGAAATTGTCGTGCTTCAAACTCAGGGTCATATCTCCTTGGAGGAATACCCCTTGTACTCCTTGGTGGTAACTCATATCTATGAGTTGACTTAACAGTAGGAACATTATTAGCAATATCAATCAAAGGTTTAGGAATTATCTCTTGTTTAGATTGCTCCTCAAATGCTTCAAATAGGACAAGAGTAGTTTGAGGGGGAGAATGTACTATATCTTCAGTGGCAACAGCTGTGGGATTACCTACTTGCTCTGTAGGGTCATGATCAATTATAGGATTTAGATTGATAGCAGTAAGATATGTAGTAGGATACGTTAGCCAGCTTAAGTCATCACCATTCACAGTCTCCACCTGAGGACTAAGCTGGGGGTAGTAGTATGAACTCTCAAAGAAGTCACAGTCCATGGACAATTTTTTGTGGATTGGATCAAAACATCGATAGCTTTTCCGATTCACCCCATACCTAATAAAAACACACTTAACAGCACGAGGTTCAAGTTTATTCAGAGCTTGTTTAGGAAGGTGAACATATAAAAAAACAACCATTTACTCGAGGAGGTAAGGAATAAGAAGATGGAAAAGTAGTATGGGTTTGAAGTGTTTTCAAGGGAGTTTTGAAGTGTAGAGCTTTTGTGGGAAGATTATTAGTCATGTAAGTGGCAGTGGCAACTGCTTTTGGCTAAAAATGAGCTGGGACATGAGCTTCAAACATAAGTGCTCTGGTTATCTTAAGGAGTATGCGATTTTTTTTCGCTTAGCAACCCTATTCTGTTGTGGAGTGTTTGGGCAAGTGCTCTGATGAATTAAGCCATGAGTTGAGATGCAGTGTTTCATGTCAAAGTTTATGTATCCCACCAATTGTCTGACCGAAGAATTTGAGGTTGGGCTTGAAATTGAGTTACGAGCATGTTATAGATTTTCAGAAAAACATCAAAGACGTCAGATTCATATTTCAAGAAGTACACCCAACTCATATGAGTACAATCATCCACAAACAAAACAAAGTACGAAAGTCCATGTGTATTTGATTTAGGAGCTGGACCCCAAAAATTAGAATTAATCAAAGTAAATGGCATTATATTATGGTTTAGACTGGGAAAATAAGTGTGCTTATGACTCTTTGCTAGGACATATGCCTCACAATCCAAGAGTGCATTACAATTATAAAGAGATGGAAAAAGACGTTTCAAATAGCCTAGTGAAGGATGACCAAGACGCCTATGCCACATCACATTTGATGATCGGGTGACTCATGAGCAAGCAAAGTGTGACCCTTTTTAGTCGCCTCATCCACATAGTACAAGCCTCCCCTTTCAGTACCATGACCGATGATCTTCCCTGTCTGAGCAACCCGCACAACGCAATCTGTAGAAGACATAAGAATAATGCAATTAAGCTCTTTTGTCAGCTGACTAATAGACAACAATTTATGAGATAAGCTAGGTATTAAAAGACAATTCTTTAAAAGGAGAGATTGGGTAATGTTTACGGACCCAGTTTGATCTATGGGGACGCACTCTCCACTTGCAAGTTTGAATGTGGGAACTGTTAGTAGAGCCAACAGATAAAAGATCCCGAGAGTCAAAGGTCATAGTATTAGTTGCCCCACAATCAAATATTCAAGAGGAAGAGGTATTATGACAAAGTAAACCCAAACTATGTGTGGGTTTGTGGGAGACAGAGAGATGGGCCAAGGCAAAATTGGGTTTGACTAAAAAATTGGGTTTGACCTGATGAGATAATATAATAAATCAAGTTTTAAAAAAATCCCAAAAGTAAGCGTGAAAACTTCAAAGCTGTGCTTTGGAGCTGTTCGCAGTTACTAACTGCGAACAGATTAAAAAAGACAAAATAACTGTTCGCAGTTACTAACTGCGAACAAACCTGATGTACAAAATCAGAATTTCAGTTTCTGTTTTTCGCAAATTTCCAATTTCTCAAACCCTACTTCACTCGACATTCTCCCACTTTCTCCCTCTAAAACCATTGATTCATTCCATTAAGTCGTGCATTCCTCTTTCAATTTGGCACTTCGAAATTAGTGTGAGATACTATAGTTTGCTCAAAGGTAAATTTTTTTGTGTTTCTTTTGGTGTTTTTTTTTGGTTTTTATGGTTTAACCAAATTTGTTTATTTTTTCAAATGTAGGTTTCTAGTTGTTAAATCAAGACTAATCTTAATCATCCATAAGCATTGAAGGTAATTTCTAATTGTTTTTATAGCTTTATGTTGGATTTTGAAGTAATGTTGTTGTATTAGTTGAATATTATTAGAAATGTTGATGTTGATGTTGGTATTAGAAATATTATTTGTGAACTTATGAATTGATTTATTATTTGGATTTTATGTGTATTATATATGTATGAACTTAGCGACATTATGGATTTGAATAATTTGTAGAACAAAAAAGATTATAATCAAATGAATATAATGTATTTGTATGGGCATGAGTTGATGTTGATGTTGATTTTCTTTGTATTAATGTAGAAAATGGCATCATTTCGCGTCACTGTAGTATGTTTTTGGAATGGTTTTATTAGAGAAAATAATCGCATGGTTACTTGGAGGACACATGTACACAGCGCATGCCACTAGAATTATCAATAGAAATACTGAAAAGGCAAATTTTCATGACATAATCGCATTTGATTACAGAAGTGGCGTATTCAAAGTTAAGACTGGGAGGGGAACTAGAGGATCGTCCAATGGGGGTAAGATTCGACATGTTGACTTGATCCAAGGGAAGTGCACATGTAACAAACTTGACATATACCACCTTCCTTGTTCACACATACTTGCTGTGTGCATCAAACGACCACTTTCATTTGAGAGATGGGTAGATCCGTGCTATACTAGTCAAAGTTATGCAAGTACATACGAACATTACTTCATGCCAATGATCGATAAGAGGTCATGGCCGCAATACATGGGCTTTGAACTTAGACATGATCCCGATCAAATTCGGGGTAAAGGGAGGCCTAAGTCTAGGAGAATTGCCAACGAAATGGATGAGGGTAGACCAAAACGATCTAATTGTCGTCGTTGTGGGAGCGAAGGTCACACCGGCAGCGGTCTAGGATTCTACCGAGATCAATTAGACCTGCTACGACCCAACTAGGTAAACATTTCAGTACTCATTAACATTAGTACAATTTAATCAACATATCACTTACCTTTTCATAACATGTATTTTAGTTTTTGTGGGACTCATACCCAACGGAAGCCTACGTAGTTGTACCCGAACACTCGGGGATTCGTTCCGGGGCGTGGAGGGCTTCTGTGCCACTCATATGCTTCGACATTGTCATAGTACATCTACCAGAGCGCGTAATGCGCTAATATGGGTTGGTACAGGGCATTCCATCGCCTTGTGACACTGAACCCCAGCTGCACCTAATTTCGCGTAAAAATCAAGCTGGGGCAAACTGGATGGAGATCAACGAGCGCCACATCGCTCGTTGGGATCATAGACTTGAGCTGCTGGCACAAGGTGCGCCGATCGATGTTGTCGGCGCACCTACTACACCTGACTATATGCCGTAGTTCCTCTCCATCACGCGCCGATGGATGACACCACGTGCCATCTTGGAAGCAGCACATTACGCACCTACTGCGCCTACGATGACCCAATTTGTAAGTCTTCATTTGCATTTATTTGATTAAGTTGCCAATTAAATAATAAAATGTTACATTATCTAAATATTAATTGCAGGCACAAGGTGCGGCAGACGTGATGCGGTACAGCCAGGAGGAGCCAGTGAGGGAGATTGCGCATGGCATGCTCTTCGGCTCGCAGTTCCAGCACTTCATACCAGAAGTCACTGCACAGCCCTCACCGACTACCGCCCATACGCACGTCTCATCTCTTGCTTATGACTACCATTTGGAGGAGATGGATCATTCATACCCCGTTGACGCTGCGGGGACCTCGCAGGCTGGGCCATCACAGCCATCACGGTACCAGTCCCCTCCACTGCCAGAGCGTCACGCGAACGCCTCTTACTATCGTAGGAGGCGAAGGAGACCAACTCAGTTGGATAAGGTAGATGAAGGTTCGTGAGCGTTAACATTTAACTTTTGTATATTTGAATCAACTATGTACATATATATATATTTTAATTGAGTTGTATATTTCAAACATTTGTATATATTTTGTTGTATATATATGTTTAATTACTTTATCATAGCCTCCAAACTTTGACTTATGAATGATCGGAGTTTTGGCGATGAATCATGCCGCCTTAAAGATACATCTACTTGTAATTACCTATTCTAAAGTCTCTAGTGCAATTACAACAAACAACAACTCAAAAATAAAGGAAAAAAAAAAATTATCTGTTCGCAGAACTAACTACGAACAGCCATAACAGACAAAATAGTTGTTCGCAATTACTAACTGCGAACAGGTATTTTGTCTTTTATGGCTGTTCGCAGTTACTAACTGCGAGCAGCTCCAAACCATAGGTCTGAAATTTTCTAGCTTAGTTTTGAAAATAGTTTGATTCGTAATTTATTTAATTATTATTATTTTTTTTCGCTCAGGTATTTCAAAAGTTGTTTTTGTGTAGGATTGGATTTGGCCGAATTTGGGGTTGTATTAGAAAACGAGATTGAGGTTATTTGTGAGTTTGACTTGGTCAAAGGTTGGAAATGGGTATTTGGATTTTAGTGGGTATAAAAGGTTTATTTAGGGAAGGTAGCATCTTATTTTTCCCTTCATTTTCATGAATAAGAGAATGGTTATTTTCTTCTTCAAGCCCCTGCCTCCACCTTTGTACATCATTAAGAGCATTGCATTTTCTCTCCTTTCCTTGTAGTTTCTGCCACCTCTGTTCACCACTTAGAGGACTGGCCGTTAAAGTATGGCTTGAGTTGACAGTGGCGGGAGCCGATGTTGAAAGTAAGAAAATAGTCACCAGTAAACATTGTCATGTAGTTTTTGTTGGACGGAGTACAACTTGTACTTGTATCCTATGCTGGGATTCTTGATTTCCATGTAAGTTTAAATTGGTAGAATATTTCCTAACCATGTTTTTCGGAGAAGAAGAGGCTTCCAAGCGAGCTAGCTATATTTGATATTTTGGTTTCTTTGTTTAATAAATACAAATTGTTGTATGGAAGAAATTCACCAATTGTAACTATGGCTACTTCTTCTGCATCTTCAAGAAATAGAGGTCAATTTGATGATTATGATCAATTTATGGGTAGTAGTGCTAGAGCTCAAATGGGAAAATCACAATTAGATATGTACTTTGATAAAGCCCCTCTTGATTATAACTCGGAATTAGATGTTTTGGAGTTTTGGAATCAAACATCAGTGGGGGTATCTTGTTCTTGCAAAGCTAGCTCCAGACTTACTGACCATTCTCGTGAGTATCGTGGCTTCTAAATCAGCCTTTAGCCTATGTGGAAAGATGATTTCTACTACTTGTAGTTTCTTGAAGTCAAAGATAGTGCAAGCCTTAGTGTGTCTTCAAGATTGGCGACAAGCTGATAGGAAAAGACTTGTAAATAACCATTTTGAGATGACGGAAGATGAGGAAGAAGATAATCAGGACCCATTTTTTAGTTGAGATAATTGTTGAAATTTGAGGATATTTCGGGTTTTTCAAAGTTTTTTCTATAATTTACCTCATTTTATCTTGCATGTGTTGGACATCAATGTAAATGATTTTTCCAAAATAGAAGGTCTATTAATGATCTAGTTTTGGATGTTCCAATTCAGAGCTTATAACTGCCGATCAAATGACAAAGAATTTTGTTATTTTGTTTATACTCTCTCCCTTTAGTGTAATCAATATTCAGATGCAAAATGAACATGTTCAAACACAATGAAATTATTTCCCAAGAGACAAATTGGATTTACACTAGATATAGATGATCATGAATAATTTCAATGTTTGACATCGTCATTTGTTGTTGTTGCTTTGTAATTGTAATGAAATTATTTCCAAAGAGACAATGAATTGATCCATGATCTATTACAACATTGATAATAAAGCCTACTAATGACTCTTATAATAAATATTTGACCACCGATGACTCGTTTCTCTACTTGCATGAACCACAATCCGACCACAATCCGTCCACAACCCGCAACTACAATTATCAACCCACATTTGAAACACCCCACACTTGACCCGTCCCAACCAGCCAAACCTTTCAGTTAACTAACTTTAATTCTCGTTATTTAATATGTCCCTCATTCCAACATACTTACAACGTTTGACTTTTCATGCAATTCAATACGCTAATTCAACTCTTAATATCTGTCATTATAAGTATAATAAAAGATTATCAAAAATTTAATGTTTATAATCTTAACTTTGAAAAAATCAAACAAGATCAAATTTTTTTTTAATGTTTTAAACTTATAAATTATAAATTATAAATTATAAATTATAAATAAGTAGTTTAATATTTCTAACATTACAAATAATTTACATCATGGGATGCATAGATCATCAAACCAACCATAATTTCAAATTTTTTTGAACATATCAAAACCCTCATCCCATGAACAAAACCCTAATACTGAATCTCATCAATCTTTTCAATTTATTGATTCAGAAAATACAATGACCACAAATCCCACACCCAAGAACCCTCCTTCTACACCACCTCCACCACTACCTCTCGCCACCGCAGATTCCGCCGTAAATATCGCCAACAATGCAACCTCCGACGACGTTTCAACCCCGTCAAACCCACTTTCACCTCCTCAACCATACGACGATACAACAACCACAACATCCGAAATCCCCATTATGGCAAAACGACGTCGTAAACGTAAACACTATCACGGCAAAATCTCTATGGTTCTTCGTCCTCATTCATCTCGGTGTTCCGCTCTTCTGGACCCACTTTCTTTCCCTCTTCCTCGTCGCCGTCGCCGCATTTCCGACGTTTCTAAAGATCCGCCTTCTCTTGACGTCGATGCGCTTATTGCAATTTCCGTCGGCTTTCCAATTGATTCTCTTACCGAAGAGGAAATCGACGCTTCGGTAATACCCACAATTGGAAACTCGGAGCAATCGCATTATATTAGTGTTAGAAATCATATATTATCTAAATGGCGGTCTAATGTTTCATCCCTAATTACCCGTGATCAAGTGATGGAGAGTACTCGGGCTGAGTACCGGCATTTGGTTGATGGGGCACTAAATTTTCTTGCTAATCATGGGTATGTTAATTTTGGACTTGCTCCTGAGATAAAAGAGAAGCAACAAAAGGATATCAAGGGTGATGATGGGGCTAATGTTGTTGTCGTTGGTGCCGGGTTGGCAGGGCTTTGTGCTGCCCGTCAGTTACGATCTATGGGTTTCAAAGTTGTGATTGTCGAAGGTAGGGGACGGCCTGGTGGGAGGGTTCGGACTCGGAAGATGAGTGGGGATGGTGGGGAGATTGTGGGCGCGGCTGATTTGGGAGGGAGTGTATTGACTGGAATTAATGGCAATCCTCTTGGGGTGTTGGCGAGACAGCTCGGGTTTCCGCTTCATAAGGTAAGGGATGTTTGCCCGCTATATTTGCCTGATGGAAAAGCTGTTGATTCTGATATTGATTCTAGAGTTGAAACTGCTTTTAATAAGTTGTTAGATAGGGTTTGTAAACTTAGGCAGGTTATGATGGAGGAAATGAAATGTGTAGATGTTTCGTTAGGTACTGCATTAGAGGCATTTAGGAAGGTTTTTAATGTAGGTGATGATCCTCAAGAGAAAATGTTATTGAATTGGCATTTAGCTAACTTAGAGTATGCTAATGCTTCTTTATTGTCACATTTGTCGATGGCGTTTTGGGATCAGGATGACCCTTATGAGATGGGTGGAGATCATTGTTTTATTCCAGGTGGGAATGAGAGGTTTATTCGAGCATTAGCGGAAGATTTGCCCATCTTTTATAATCGCGTGGTGGAGAGTATCCGGTATGGGGATGATGGGGTTTTGGTTTATGCAGGTGGACAGGAGTTTCGGGCAGATATGGTTCTCTGTACTGTGCCGTTGGGTGTTTTGAAGAGGGGTGATATTGAATTTGTGCCTCCCTTACCTAAGAAGAAGAGGGATGCAATTGATAGATTAGGGTTTGGGTTGTTAAATAAGGTTGCAATGTTGTTTCCGTATAATTTTTGGGGTGGTGAACTGGATACTTTTGGGCATTTGTCGGAGGACCCATCTAGGAGGGGAGAGTTTTTTTTGTTTTACAGCTATTCCTCTGTTTCAGGGGGACCGCTACTGGTAGCACTAGTAGCAGGCGAGGCGGCTATTGAATTTGAGAAGTCGTCTCCTGTGAAATCAGTGGAGAGGGTGATGGAAATTTTGAGGGGGATATTCCACCCGAAAGGAGTGGATGTTCCAGACCCTGTTCAGGCTGTATGCACTCGTTGGGGTCAAGACCGATTCACGTATGGATCTTACTCGTATGTTGCAAGTGGATCATCCGGTGATGATTATGACATTTTGGCAGAAAGCATCGGGAATGGTAGGGTCTTCTTTGCCGGAGAGGCAACCAACAGGCAGTATCCTGCTACTATGCACGGTGCTTTTCTAAGCGGGATGAGGGAGGCTGCCAACATCCTTAAGGCAGCAAAGAGGAGGTCACTCGTTCCAGCTAATAACACAGAAAGTAATCGAGAGGCTCTCGAGGATTTGAGTCAGTTATTCATGAAACCTGACTTGCAATTTGGGAGCTTTTCGATTCTATTCGATCCAAGTTCAGATGATCCGGAATCTCATTCCTTGTTAAGGGTTGAGTTTCGTGGTGAAAAGCTTGAAAATGGTGCCCTGTATTTGTACGGTCTGCTTTCAAGAGGGCGTGCCTGTGAGCTGAGCAAGGTAGAGAGCGATGTGGATAGATTAAGGAAATTAAATGAGACATTTGGTGTTGGGTTAGTAGGCAGAAAAGGATTATGTTCAGCTGCTGAATCACTTATAGCAGCTGCTAAAGCAAAAACATCTAAAGAAGGATGATGATCTGCAAACTGTAGAGCTTTGTTTTAGTTTAGATGGGAAGAGCTGTAAGTTATTTATGAACCAAAACCACCGACTTATCCGTAGTTGTACAATGTACATTAGTGTTTCTACGCTGAGTGATTACATTAGTCGCTCATCGGCAATACTGAACTCAAATATTTTGCTTTGGCCACAACCTTTTCGTACCAAAACGTTGGAATAACTATACGTTAATGTTTGTTCAAACTTATTAAGCTTAGTTGTGTTTGATTCTTTTTCTTCTTAAATACGATTAAACTACTAATACCATCAACGATTTTAAGCTAGGATGCCAAATGAAAGCTTACTAGATAGTAGATTGACTAATATCGATCCTACATTTAAAATTAAGTAGGATAACTTTTTGGTGCATGAATCCTTGTTAATTCATGAATATGTTGACCTAAGTTAGGGGGTGTAGGAGCTTTTAGAATCTTGTATTAGCCTTATAAATAGCGATCTTGATGTAATGTAAAATTAAGAATGTTATTAAGCTTATGATAAACTTTGGGTTTATTTCTCTTGTTCACTTTGTGTTTGTCCAAAGAATCAAGATTTCCATTAATACTTTGAGTTTGTCTTGAGTGTTAATCTATGGGAAATTAAGCGTGTCTTGTCTCTAGCCTAAACCCAAATCATTGACTTTGTTCTTATGATTCTGCTCTTTTTCTTTCTATTCAATTTATTATTAATCTAAGTGCTTTCTCTTGATCACACTTACATCATTTGGTATCAGGGCTTTCGGTGGATTGAAATGGTGTTAAAATATTTTTTATGTTGTTTTTGGAAAGCTCTCAACATCTATTTAAAAGAAATTTTTTTGGATGAATTATTATCTACATTTATAAAAAAAAAAATAAAATTATGGGCACTGGTGGAGATTTGGCGAAAATGTTACGAGTTATTACTAAAAAATTAGACAACTTGGGTAAAGTGAATGTCCTTTCAGAGCTATTTTACCTTCTAAATATTACATTATGGAGGAAGAAGAGAAAATGTATAAGTCCCTTGTAAATACTTCATATAGATGAAGAAATACTTCGAGAGGAACTTGTAAACAAACAAGGGGAGAAGAAACCTGAAAATGTTTTTACGTAACAAAAGTTGAAGAGTCCAAAGAGTTGAATATATCTCGCATCAAAATTTGCAATGATATAAATGAGGAGCCAAATGTTTTTTACGTGACAACTAGAAAATATTGGAATGGAGCAACTAGATACCAATTGCAACAATCATGTTAATTTACCTAGTTTTTATTTGGTGCAAGAAAAACAAAAATTTTCATCAATGAAAGGTATGTTAAATTTGGAGATATTTTCGAAGAAAGGGAGTTGATTAGAGGAATATACATGAAATAGCCCCTATTTAAACCGCATAATTAATCATAATTAATTAAGTGAAATTGGGATTATTAAATCTTAAGTATGTTATTTTATGAGGACCGAGCAAATTATTATATTACCTTTGGGTATCAATCGTATTTATTTTGGGACAAAGTAAGTTATACGATGAAAAATTTGATAAAAGAAAATGGATGAATTTAGGTAAGTAAGCTTTGTTTCACTCATAAGAGTATGATGTGTCTTAAGGTTGAGGATGTCAATGACAAATGACACATGTTGACTTATCTCATCTCTTTTGATTTCCTTATATCAGTAAAAGAAGAATAACTCACCACCTCTTTCTAAAATCGTTTTCCTGTAGAATCCACAAAGCAAACAAAAATTAAGTTCTAAAAACTGTTATCTATCAAAGGCATCACACAAATAAGATATTCATCTTTTGCAATCTTGATGCAAACGCATCAAGCAACAAGACCTTCACAAACAGCATGCAAAGACAAGACAGTGCAAGTGTAACGCCCGAATTTCCTCGAAACCAAAACCGTGAAGGACAGGAGGAAATTCGGGTGTTACAGCAAGTGGTTCAACATCTACGCCAATTGCTCATGAAGAGCAAAGGACCAGTAATAACAGTTCCTACACATCAAGCATGAACCTAAGAACACTCAAAGAGGCCGAGGGAAGTCAACACACCACAGAAACTAACATCTTGGGCATAAGGGAACCAACAGACAACAGAAACAGAGCAACAGGAGAAACTGACGAAGGAAGGCTGGTCAGACAGAATATGAAGATCAGAATTTGTCTAAGTGTTGGCCTTCAGTTTGCATTCTGTTTTGTTAGTTAATCACACGTGTATTAAGCAAGCCATTTTGTAACGGCTAGTTTTAGATGTAAAACTCTATATATACGTAGGCTCTCATGTAATAACATAATTCATGTTTCATTTGATCATTCAATAATATTGAGGTATTTTCAGGAAAAAGATTTTTTCTGTTTTTTAGAAGTTTTTTTGCAAACTTTATCAAAGTTGTGGAACAACTTTGGCCGGAGAGTTGCAAGAGTTACAGAGTGACTTGGATTCTCAAGGGAACCATACAATCAAGGCTTCCACGTACTTACATTGTATTTGTCATAAAATAGTCATAGAAGGCAAACAAAGTTCATCAGTCACCAACGTCACAAAATCAAGAAGTTCCTTCTTGGTCTGTTTTGAGTGCCTGAGTGTTTGTTTGTTGAGTGTTTTGGGTTTCTGTATACATCATTGATTAAGGTTGTGAAGCAACGATAATCATTGCATAATAAAGGCCATTTTCAGCCCTTGTTTTGCATCAACTTGGTATCAGAGCCAATTCACAAAAGGGACAAAGGTAGTATAGAAGCTGGATAGTCAAGAACATTGTCATTATTCTGGGCAGTTTCAGAGGAGGCGTCTGAAAGGCGATTGTCAGGCGATAAAATTGGAGAATCATTCGTCATTGTTCCTACAACGTTCAGGGAGTGATTTATTTGATTTTGAATTCATTATTGGCTGTCATTACAAGTATTTCAATCCATTTTGTCACACGATTCACATCAGTGCACAAATTGTTTTCTGTTATTGCGATTCTTGTTTGAAATTGATTGTTGCTGGAAAATTGTTGTGCTGGTTATTAGCTGTTGACTTAGAGACCATGAATCTAGAGGAAAGAAGATGATTAATGGAAGAAAATATGCGAAGGGCGATGGAGGATAGTATGCGTCAAATGAGACAAGAGATGACTAGTCTGATTTTGCATAACCAAACAGATAGAGCACCAAACCCTAATTTTCGCCCATACGAAGACCGAACAATGAAAATAGACATTCCTGAATTCGATGGACTTACCTATGACCCAGCCAAGTACCTAGAATGAGAAAGTAGAATGGAACAATACTATGAGTTTAGGGAGACACCTTTAGACCAACAGTATAAGATAACTAAGGTGAAATTGATAAAGTCAGCTGTGGTTTGGTTAGAAGGAACACAGAAACAGAGACTTAGAGAAGAAAGGAGTAGGATCAACTCTTGGGGAAAACTTAAGAAACACATGAGGAGAAGATATGTTTCAACCTCCTATAAGCAGCAACAGTATGTGCAACTCAATTCCCTGAAGCAAGGAAATAGATCAGTGCAGGAATACATGAATGAATGGGAAAGATTATATGTCCTATGTGACCTTCATGACCCTAAAGTGATGAGAGTGGGTAGGTTCATAGCAGGATTGAGAGAGGATATCAAGAACCAAATGATGATTACACCTGACCTTACAGTACACTCAGCAAGTTTACATGCCATTGAGGTTGAGAAGTATGTTAACAGATTAACTGTTTCACACACTAGGAACACTAGGGCCTACACACCTAAGAACACAAATAGCATGACTGCACCTAGAAGGGATGCACAGAGTAATGGACCAAGGACTAACACAGCAAGGTTAGAGCCACACACAAACCCTAAAGATGTAGTGTGCTTCAAGTGCAATGGGAGGGGACACTACAAGAGAGATTGCCCTAATGCTCGAGCTTTTACCATGAGAGAATGGAATGACATTAGACAAAATACCAAGCCAAAGAAAATATTAGTGTCAAGGAAAGGCCAAGAAGAGGAAATAGATCTACCCAACCTAAGTGATGAAGATGGCACATACTGGGAAGATGAACATGGGAATAGATATAAGTATGAAGGGGATACTGAGGAGGAAGAGGAGGATCTGGAAAGGGTTCTACCTGAGGAAGAGCACGTTAGCTTAATCATTAGGAGGAGCTTTCACACCACACCCATGGCTAAGAAGTCTGATCAAAGAGAAAACATATTTCAGACCAAGTGTAGAGTGCAAGGGAAGGTCTGTGACCTAATCATTGACAGTGGGAGTGAATCAAACTGTGTAAGTAAGCAATTGGTAAGTGAGCTGAACCTTAATACTAAGCCTCACCCTCACCCATATAGGATGAAATGGTTAGATAACAAGGCAAGTGGATCGGTGAGTAGACAGTGCTTGGTGAGTATGACCTTGGGAACATATGTGGATGATATTCTGTGTGATGTGTTCGAGATGGATGCTTGCCATCTCTTGCTGGGTAGACCATGGCAATATGATAAAAAGACCACACATAATGGCTATACCAACACCTATACACTTAGGCACAATGGGAAGAAAAAGAGTTGATACCCCTGCCTCCACACAGAGCTGTTCCACCTAAACCCACTAAGGTACCTGTCCATTTGATGGATAGAAAAGAGTGTGAGAGAAAGGTTGAAGGAAAAGAAGAGCTATACCTTCTGGTCACCAAGGAAGTCCATGACCCCATGCCTATACCACCTGAATTGAGAGGATTGTTAGATCAATACAAGGATGTCTTCCCCACTGATTTACCACCTGGACTGCCACCTGTGAGAGGCATTGAGCACCAAATTAACTTAGTACCTAGAGCTAGTTTACCAAATAAACCTACATACAGGACCAATCCTAAGGAAACGAAAGAGCTGCAAAGACAGGTGGAAGAACTGATGCAGAAGGGGTATGTTAGAGAGAGTTTGAGTCCTTGTGCAGTACCTACCTTGCTTGTGCCAAAAAAGGATGGCACATGGAGGATGTGCATAGATAGCCGTAGTGTGAATAACATAACCATTTAGTATAGATTCCCTATACCCAGAATTGATGATATCTAGGATGAATTAGGTGGTTTACAATGGTTCAGCAAGGTGGATTAAGGAGTAAATACCACCAAATCCGGATGAAAGTAGGGGATGAGTGGAAAACTGCATTCAAGACTATGTATGGACTGTATGAATGGCTTGTGATGCCTTTTGGTTTAACTGGAGCACCCAGCACTTTCATGAGACTTATGAATGAGGTTTTGAGACCATTTTAGGGAAAATTCATAGTTGTTTACCTAGATGACATACTCATTTATAGTAAGGGAATAACAGAGCATCTAAACCACCTTCAACAGCTATTTGAGGCTTTAAGAAAACAGAGACTATATGCTAAATTGGAGAAATGTAATTTTTTTTTACCTGAAGTTAGCTTCTTGGGTTACATTAGGCTTGGCCACGGTCCGGGTTGGGCCGGTTCCGTTCCGGTTCCACCCGGTTCCGATTCCATTTGGAACCTGTCGTGACCGGTTCCGGTTCCGGGCGGTTGCAAACGGTTCATGAGGCGGTTCCGGCGGTTCCAACTCACGGGACGGGCGGGTCGGACCATCGGTTCCATTTTTATTTTTTCTTTAAAAATTTATATAATAAAAAATACTATAATATTGCAGACGTATCTTTGATGATTACTTGATTATTAGCGAAATTCATTGCTTGTCAAGTTGTCATCGTTATTAAAATATTTACTAAAAAGAATGAAAAAAATAAATTAATAGGAAACGAATCCATGATAATGTCGATAAAGATGATTAATAAAAAACGAGGGAGAAAATGGACTTGAACCTAGTACCCAAAGGAATACTAAGCTGCCTACGTATCCCGAAGAAATCAAAGCCCACGTAGTTCTTTGTCATACCTTTTATTTATAGTTGTTGAATGTTGATTTATCGTTGTCCGATTGATCCTATTCGTCTTCGTCATCATCATCTGGTTGGTTAGATGCTTCCGCTGACTCTCCTCCTGACGATGATGCAGATGTATCCATCATCATCCATGGATCATCATCGTCGTCTTGATCATCATCATTCCTTAGTCCTTGTGTTCGAATCTCCGCTTGATCCCAATCTTTCTTGCAAACACATATTTGAATATTGTGTGGAGCAAGACGAGATCTCTTTTCGTCTAAAACTCTTCTACCTACACTAAAAGCAGACTCCGACGCAATTGTTGATGCAGGAATTGCAAGGATATCCTTTGCAATTCTCGATAAAATGGGAAATTTTACAGATTTTTCTTTCCACCACTCTAAAATATTATAGCAACCTTGGTCAATTTCAAAGTGGTGTTTAATATAACTATCTAATTCTAAATATGAGGTGGAGGGTGAAGAAGAAGATGATTCTATAAAACTATCATCTTGACTCATTATATTAGCTATTACCGAATTATAATAAGAGGGACGTGCCGAAACGCTAGCACTCCTAGACGTATCGCGTTTTGGGTTATATACACTAGCGTAATAATCATAGAGTTTTGATAAAAGTTTTTTACATGTTCCAACATAATTATGTACATCAGTAGGCGGGCGATCTAACGATTGGTAGTAAAATCCTATTACTTTAGTAAGGACTTTAGTTTTAAAACATGGGTCTAAAATGGTTGCCATTCCATAAATATAAGGAAAATCGGAAAAATATGCCTTCCATTTTTCCATCATATCTGCAAGAATCGGCTTCAAATATGGGTTAGTATTCATGCGTATGTTTAAGGAGATGATAAAAAATAGTAATACACTCACTTATTACTAAGTGAACATTCGGTTCATAAACATATGAAAAAATCTTAGTTGCGTGGTCATACGCTTCTAATATTTTATGTACACCTATAGCTAATTCCCAAGTGTCATCAGCTATATAGCTATCTGTACACTCACTATACAGTTGTGTTATAACTGGACGATAAGCAATCGCCTTTCTTAATAAATCGTTGGTTGAGCCCCAACGTGTAGGAGTATCTAATGACCAATACACTTTTTTTAGTTGATATTGGTCACATAATTGTTTATATCGTCTCTTTATCTTTCCAATCCTAAGCCACTTCACTATATCTCTAATTGGATCTAATAAATCTCTTAATTGTTTTATACCTGCTTGGCAAGATAAGTTAACTATATGCGCTCAACAACGTATGTGTAATAAGCTACCCCCAAGGATAAAACTAAATGCAGGTTCGTTAAACAAAAGTTCTATACATTTAATGTTAGCGGTTGCATTATCAGTAGAACAACAAAATATCTTATCTAATAAGTTTCATTCTCTACATATCTCTACTAATCTATATTTTATGTTTTCACCGGTATGTCTTTCTGGCATTGTCTCAAAAGCAATTATTCTTTTTTGAATAATCCAATTTTGATCTATCCAATGTGCTGTTACACACATATAAGATACGAAATACAATCGAATCGAATGACACCCGTCTGAAACCGACCCGATCACCCGAATGAACACCTCTAACTAAGGGCATGTTTCTAAATAGTAGTAATAAGATAATGCCTGTGCGCATGCATAGCTATATTGTATACATGATACATCACATATATTATATGATTTGTATCATATTTTGTATTGTACGTGCAGATTATTGTGAAAATTTAGTTCATGACAAATAAAATCATAACAAAAGACAATAGATTTGATTATATATTTAATATAATTATATTTATACTTTTATTTGGTTATTTTGAATAAAAGGATAAATGGTTCGTATCTGAACTATACAATAAAAAAGTGTGAGGTTTTTTAATAAAAAATATTCCCTCCAATTCAGAATTAATATATCAATTATTTTTTCGACACTATAACATCTCACTCTTAATTTGTATTTGATTCTTAATCTATAAGTTCGAATATAGTTAAGTGAGATCTTTTAGATTCGTCTCAATGTAAAACTTATTAATATCAAATTTTAATAATTTTAAATTATGCATAATTAGAGATATTATGGATTGAATTAGAGTATTGGCAAGCCTGCAAAAAGCAAATGGGACATTAACTCTAAATTGGAGGGATTACCATATCAAAATCAAGTTTCACATAAAAATATGTAAAATTATTTTATAAAATTTTAAACGAAAAAAATATTTTTTTGTCATAGAAAATATAAGTGAATTACATAAAGATAGTCACAACTTGAATTATATTAGAATTAAGCATTGCATTTACATAATCAATAGTATAAATAACAAAAAAACCTAAAGTTACGTATATTATGTTTTATCCATTTTAAAATATCCAATAAACTAAATAATACTCATTTAATAAATAAAATTGAAAATATTTTATAAATAATTGATAAAAATAAAATAAAATATGTTTATCTAATACATTAAATGATGTGACCTAAAAGGTATAAAATCAATCAATATGAATAATATTATAGTAATAGTTAAAATGTAAAAAAGTCAAAGATATAAATATTAATCATAATAACAATGACATCAACATTGAATTTTGGAGAGGAAATTTTTGTTGAGGTTATGACATGTAAGCAAATTTAAAAAGTGATAATGTTAGTAGTGTTTTGTTTTAGTAATTGTTATAGATAGATTGTAAAAATATTGATTAAAAGCTTCAGGAAAATTGCTTTAAATAATTCAACTTTTTATAGTCTCTTGTACAATAATTTTAAGTTTTAACTTTTGATTAACTTTGAATAATTGCAACTATAGAAAGTATTTGCTAAGAATGAACCACGATAACCTCTTTGACCTATAAAACAAGTCGTTTTGCGTAAAAAAAAAATACTAAAACAAAATTTAATTATAAAACAATTGAAAAAATTTTAAAAATTAGAAAGAGACATCAGGTCAAATTAATTTTTAATTTTTAACATTTATTTTTTTTAATATTTTATAACTTTTTTTTAGTGAGCAACCTGTAAAAATCGGTTACTATTTGGAAAACGATGTTCTTGGGTAAGCTATCCTATAGTTCAGTGTCATAGAAGAAGACCCTCTTCTTTGGCACAAACGTCTAGGTCATGCAAGCTTTTCTCTGATTAATACTTTTAGATCAAAAGACCTAGTAAGATGATTACCGTCTATTAAATACTTAAAGGATGACATATGCGATCCCTGTGCCAAAGGAAAACATGTGAGGTCGTCCTTTAAACCTAAGAATGTGGTGACCACCTCAAAACCGCTTGAATCTATATGGATCTGTGTGGACCTATGAGAATTCAAAGCCGTAGTGGCAAACAATATGTATTTTTTATTGTTGATGATTACAGTAGATTTACATGGACTTTATTTTTCGTAAGCAAAGATGAACCTTTTAATGAATTTGTTTCTTTTGCTAATAAAATACAAAAATCTAGTAATAATCAACTGATTCACATAAGGTTAGATCATGGTAAAGAATTTGAAAATTCAAGCTTTATGGATTATTGCAATGAACATGGCATAAGTCATAATTTTTCCGCACCTAGAACACCACAACAAAATGGTGTGGTAGAAAGAAAAATAGAACATTAGAGGAAATGGCTAGAACCATGTTAATTGCTAGTGTTCTTCCTAGGAATTATTGGGTCGAGGCTGTTAATATTGCATGCTATATTTAAAATTGTGTGCTAATAATACCTATCACTTCTAAGACACCCTATGAATTGTTTTAAAGGTGTAAAATCAAATATTTCCTATTTTCGTGTGTTTGGATGTAAATGCTTTGTTCACGTTAATGGAAAAAGAAACATAGAAAAGTTAGATGAAAGAAGTGATGAAGTAGTATTTCTTGGCTATTCATCTCATAGTAAAGCTTATAGAGTTTACAATAAGAGAACTATGTGTGTAGAAGAATCTGTTCACATTATCTTTGATGAAACTAACTTTATGACAAGTGAACAGGATACAAATAATTTTAAAATAGGTCTTGCAAATTTGGAAGATGATGAAGTTGTAACTAAAGAGCAAGATTAAAGAGCAATCAGAAAATAACTGATTCAAGACCAAGCAGAACAACCGGTAAATGAGGACCAGCAAGGTGTTCCCAATCCAGCTTCTTCCAGAAATGAGTAAAATGATCTGGATGAAGCTGAGCAGAATATCAATCAAGTCAATGACCCTGTTTCCACAACTGTTCCTACAAGAGAATTTATGCCCAAATCGTGGAAATATCAAAAATATCATCCACTTGACTTGAAAAACATGATTTAAATAAGGGCACACAAACCAGATCCCAAATGAGAAATTTCTGTGCACACTTTGCGTTCCTCTCAACATTGGAACCCAAAAATCACGAAGAAGCTCTAAAAGATTCCGATTGGGTTGTTGTCATGCAAGATAAATTAAATAAATTTGAAAGAAATAAAGTGTGGCATTTAGAACCGAAACCTAAACATAAGAAGGTGATTGGATTAAAGTGGGTATTTAGAAACAAATTGGATGAAAATGGATCATAGTAAGAAATAAAGCGAGGCTTGTGGTTAAAGGGTATAATCAACAAGAAGGAATCGATTATATATAGACATTTACTCCAGTAGTCAGGTTAGAGGCTATTACAATTCTAATTTCTTTTGCTGCCTTTATGAATTTTAAATTATATCAAATGGATGTGAAATGTGCTTTCTTGAATGGTTTTCTTGATGAAGAAGTCTTTGTGGAACAACCCCCTGACTTTGAAAATCCTTCTTTTCTTGATTATGTCTATAAGCTTGACAAAGCACTTTATGGGCTAAAACAAGCTTCTAGGCAATGGTATGAAAGATTATCAAAGTTTTTGATTGAAAATGATTTTGTTAGAGGTAAAATTGACAAAACCTTATTTTTCAAGAATAAAGGTTCTGATATTTTAGTTGTACAAATTTATGTTGATGATATTAATTTTGGTGCTACCAATAAATTGCTATGTAAAGAATTTACTAACCTTATGAGTGTTGAATTTGAAATGAGTATGATGGGAGAATTAAATTTCTTCCTCGGCTTGCAAATTAAACAAACGGCTAATGGAAGTTTTATTCATCAACAAAATATATAAAAGAACTTGTAAAGAAATATGGTTTAAATAATGCTAAAACAAACCACACACCTATGGCTACAAACGTTAGATTAGATGAAGATTTGAATGGTATTAATGTTGATCAAACTATATATAGAGGCATGATTGGATCTTTATTATATCTAACCGCTAGTAGACTCGATATTGCATTTAGTGTTGGTTTGTGTTCTAGATTTCAATCAAATTCCAAAGAATCACATCATACAGCAGTGAAAAGAATTCTGAGATATTTAAAGGTAACAGATGACTTGTCCCTATTTTATCCGAAAAGTGATGTCTATAATTTGAAAGGTTATAGTGATGCAGATTATGCAGGAGATCTTGTAAATAGAAAGAGCACCTCAGGTATGGTACAATTCCTTGGCTCTTGCTTAGTGTCATGGTGTTCCAAGAAACAAAACACCGTTGCATTATCCACTGCGGAAGTAGAATATGTGGCTGCAGTAGCTTGACGTTCCCAAATGCTTTAGATTAAACAACAGCTAAGAGACTTTGGTATTAAGTTTGAATGTATTCCTATTTATTGTGATAATACTAGTGCCATATGCATATCTAAAGATGCTGTGCATCATTCTAGGGTTAAACATATTCATATTAGACATCATTTTCTTAAGGATAATGTGGAAAACAAAAATATATCAGTTAAGCATGTTAATACTAATGAGAAAATAGCTGACATTATGACTAAACCACTTCCAAGGGAACAACATGAAAAGATGACGCTTGAACTTGGCATGATCAAACTCCACTAAAATTTATGGCAAGCGTTCTCCTCAAAGCTAAATAAAAAATTGAAAGGTTGATTCATCCACAAAAATCCTGATTAAGAAATTAATCATTGTAAGGTTCAGGTATGCAGTTATTTAAAGAATGTGCTATGATTGCTTTCTTGAATGCATGTTAGATCAAACCATAGTAGCATTTGTTTTTATGTATGATAGTCTTCATATTAAAAAAAAAAGAGGACATCCTCCTTTATTTTCTCAAATTTTAGTCAAAGCATCATTATTCTATATAGATGGTCAACACAAAAATATTTATTAATGAGAGTCGGATCAAAAAACCGTTACTAACCGCATTTACCATGAACATACTGAAACAGCCCAAACCGGCGTAAAAAATATAATAATATTATTACTCGAATTAACTTACTTAATAACCCCAATCAGCTTAATAAACTTATAATTAAGCTTTATTAAATGTAGTCTATTTCATTGATAATGAAATAGACTACATTTAATAAAGCTTAATTATAAGTTTATTAAGCTGATTGGGGTTATTAAGTAAGTTAATTCGAGTAATAATATTATTATATTGTTTACGCTAGTTTAGGCTGTTTCAATTGGTATCAGAGCCTGGTTGTTTCTGGAGTACTCGAATCCTCATATTCGAGTACAAAACTTTTGAAAAAAAAAAAAAATAAATAATAAAAAAAATAGAATTTCGAAAATTCGAGAGAGCGCGGTAGTTGAGTCTTAGGGTGTAACTTCTGAGAATCGGATGGTATTAATGTGACTATGTGTTATATGTGTGATGTGTAGCGTTTTTATGGGCTAAGGAAATCTTGAAGTTTCCTTACGTGTTGTGAATCCTCATTTAGTACAAGTCATGCCGAAGGTCAAGAGTTAAGTCCGAATTATGAGTTTGGAACTTTGAAGTTTGGTGAAAGGAGTTTTAAAGGATATTAAAGTTAATTTGGGAATTTTTTGTTTGAATCTTGATTGGTGGATTTACTTGATTTTATGTGAAATATTGTGTGATTGTTTACATGTCATGTATAAAACAAAAAGTTGTTTTTAAAAGATCTCAAAATTTCAACTTGAAATATATATATGCTCGAGTCAAGTATTATTAAAATTGTTTCACCAAAGATATTATATATACTCGGATGACTGGCAAAAGGAGTTGAGGACCAAACATATCGAGAATTGCGATGATGTTGTGCAAGAATGATTCGATGCAAAGAGTTTGAAAGAAACATTTTGGGAATATTGAAAGTTATGCATTAATTATGTGTTAAGATTGAAAATCTATAGAGGAATAAAGAATATAGAAAAAGTATTTGTGACATGTTCAATTTAATGATACTTGGATGAGAAATTTTAATTAAGGGAAGTTTCGAATGGAAATAAAGGTTAATACAATTAATAGTAACTTAAAGTTATGTTGTAGTAAGTTTGATTGAATGGCCTATACGTGTTGAGGATAATGTAAAATTATGATTGAGAAAGCTTTCAACGGTTTTTAATGAAAGAATGATAACTTTGGGACACTATAAAGGTTTTATTGATGGTAAAATGTGAATTAAGAAAAAAAAGGATCAATTGGAAGTTTAAAGAATACTTAAATTGTGAGAAGTTTGACTTTGTAAGTGAGAAAATGTTTGATTATTAAAGGTTAAAAAAAATTTGGGATTTTATGAAACTATTAATGGTAAAACGTGAGTATGATAGAATAATGGTTTAAAACAAAATACGAATTTGAATGTCTAAAGGTTATTGAAGTTATTTCGGATGAATTTCTTATGGAATTTGAAGTTTTAAGCGTTAAATGAAGAGTAGGGTTATAAATGTTATAATTCGAAGTAAGTTGACAATGATCGAGTTTTGAGTTATTAAAAGTTGATAAAGAAATGATTGTGGATATCTTTAATGAATATGAGATTCTATAAATGACTTAAGGTATTCATCTCAAAGTATCTCGAGAGTTATAAGAGTTTTTAATTAGAAATTTAATTGTAATTGGGAAACAACAAGTAAGTTGAAGATTCAATATCTCAAACTAAGGATATAAAACGGTTGGAATGACAAAATATGTAATTAAAGGTATAAAATATTTTGAAGTAAGGTGGTTGATTTAAAGTACATGTGAACGATCACGTAAAGTAATAGGTTGAAGTTTCAAATTTAAAGGTTTGAAGTAATTCAATTGAGGTTAGTTGTGTTACCAATATGTAATTCATCTTATGTGATTGAAATTTATGGATATAGTATGTCTTGAATCAAAGCTAGGGAGTAACTAAAGTTTCTTTGGTTCTTATTTCACAAAATTTGAGTTATATGTTATGACTAAGGATGATCAGAAGTATATGTATAATTTCGAGGACTAAATTATTTTAAGTTGGGGAGAATGAAATAAACTACATTTAATAAAGCTTAATTATAAGTTTATTAAGCTGATTGGGGTTATTAAGTAAGTTAATTCGAGTAATAATATTATTATATTGTTTACGCCGGTTTGGGCTATTTCACTTACCCACTAACCATTCATCATCCACTTTGTTCACACATAACATTAATTAAATTAATTACAATACAACCCTTAAGTAACCATCCTTTCACCCCTTATAACATTTCTCACTTATACTCTCACGTCATATCCTCACTCATAACCCTCACATCACTTTACTCACTTAACACCATCAAACCGTCATTCTCATTCACCTCCTTCAACACATCATCTTCTTCACATTCTTTACCCAACATGAAAACTCCAAAAGCCAACTCCTCATGTAAGAAAACAAACAAGAAGACGCCAAAAGTAACTGAACCTAAGCCATTAAATGTTGTACATCCTTCCTCGATGATTACTGCACCTCCATCCTCTTCATTAGAATCCAAACAATCTGACCCACCTAGCTCTTCAACCATGTATGGTGGTTTAAAACGCTAAAACACAACACCCAAAAAGGGATCATCATCCAGACCATCAAAGAAAATCAAGACTGTTGATCCCAATAGTCCTGAGTAAGCTGCAAAAGAAATGTCAGTAGGTTTTGGTCTTGACAAATACTGGTATGACTCTACTCCATTTCCTCAACTGCACACAATTATTAAAAATCAACATTGGGAAACCCTAATGACTGATTTTTGCTGTAACCCAATTTATCCCAATCTAATGCGTGAGTTTATTTCTAACTTTTCAATTGATAATGGAGTTTGTTCAAGTGTTGTAAAGGACACTAAAATCGTGTTTAACTGTATGATGCTTGGTGAGTGGTTTGGAGTTCCTGCTGTAGGTTTCGATACGTATCATGTTGGTCCTAAGATTGTTTTTTCAGGGATCAATGACAAAATAGTGTTAAAGTTTTTTGGGATTAATGAAAATAAAGGTAGAATTAGTCACAACACTCTGTCCCCACTACACAAATTGCTCTACAATATTGCTCGAAGATTCATTTTGCCATGCAGTTCCAAGCGTAGCGAAGTAAATCTTCATGATGCAACCTTAATCTATTGTTTAGCCAATCACATCAAAATTAATTTTCCTTCTTTGATGATTTCATATTTATCTGATTGCATTTAAAATAAATTTATGGTAGGATATGGAGGATTGTTGACATGGATTTTTAAGAAATTTGGAGTCTCTTTGGAAGGCCTACAGTTCCCTATGAGTGCTAACAACAAAATAGGAGTAAAATGTCTTATCAACTTGTACCTTAAAGTATCAGCTAAAGGGATGCTAGAGGATTCCTCCAATGAGGATGTAGAGGAAGAAAATTTCGATGAAGAAAAGAATGAGGGAGAAGAAAAAGAAAAGGAAAAAGAGGATTAGAAAACTAATAAGGAGGATCAGGAGTAGGGATGGTCATGGGGTGGGTCTGGCCAAACCCGGACCCGGACCCTTTTATTTTTTATGGATCCAGACCCTGATCCGGACCTTAAGGGTCCAAAATTTTCAGACCCAGACCCAGACCCAGACCCTACGAATCTGACGGGTCTAGGGTCCTTAATGGGTCTTATACAAAGCCTCTTTGATTTTTCAAAATTGAACCTTTTGCGAGTCTTTTTGTATTTTTGTAAGCAACTTATTATCGTATTCCAAACACTTGTTCGAGTCCATAAAATTCAAATACAAAATAATTACTAAAACGTAAAAACACTTGTCTAAATAAATAATTAAAAATCAAATATAAAAGACTAAATGAGATACATAGTCTATATTAGAGGAGAAAGAAAAAGTTAGGGCTACTGGACACTGGTACTTCGGTAGTGCCTTACTAGTTACTAGATTGAGAGTAATAAGAAGGCAAATTAGGCAATCAGTATTTAAGGCATTATATATTAATAATAAAAAAAATTAATATTAGAATTTAGAAATCAGAAATTCATAATATAAAATTTAAAAGTTTAGGGTCCGGGTCCGGTCTTCACCTTAGGACTCGGACCCAGACCCGTCAAATATTTTTTGGATCCAGATCCGACCCGAATCCGATGGGTCTCAAAAATTAAGACCCAAACCCTTAAAAAGGGGCGGGTCCGGAGCAGGTCCAATAGGGTCCTAGACCCATGACCATCCCTAATCAGGAGCCTGTTCCCACTGCTACCAATGATGAGGCAGAATTTGGTTCTAAAGGGGAACAAGGAGAAGCTGTAAGTGAGGGGGAAGCTTTAAAGGAAGAGCAAGGTGAGGAACTTAATGATAATGATTCTAGTGATGAGGAAGTGAGGATGCCAATAAAGAAGAAGCCCTTAGTGACACCGAGAAAAAGTATTAGGCTTTCTTCTAAAGAAAAGCGTCCGGTAGTCAGTTTAGATAATGACTCCTCCACACACACCTCCCATGAGCCTAAACATACAACACCTCCTTCACCAAAACCTGACACACCACCTTCGCACCACATTCCATCACCACAACCTTCACCTATTCCTTCTACACCACCACCAACTACTACACCTGCTTCACCACCTCCACACTCTTCACCAGGTCTTGGTTTTCCTGGTTATGTTAATCCCTCAGTTACTGTAGCCCTCTTAGATCCTATCCTCAATAAATTGGAAGTTCTTCAGTCTCAATTTTACTCTTTCCAAGATAAGGTTCGTGTCATCTTTGCATCGCTCACTGATCAGCTTACACAAATGGAGACCTGTCTCAGTGCCAAGCTTGATACAGTAGATGTGCAGACTGAATATGTGGAAGAAGAAGAACATGTTGCTTGATCCATCTTATTACTGTATTTCCCTTATGATGCTTCACTTATTAAACAAACAGTTCATTCTAGTTTTTGGTTGTACCAATCTGGGTACATGATATAATTTGATATTCTTTTTAAAACTGCTGCTCCTATGGTCTATGACACTTAAATTGTTGCATATCATGATTGCATCGTGTAGTACTTGCTTTTCATCACTGCTTCCACTTGCTTACCTTCTTTTACTATACATATATTGTTAGTGCTGTGGTTTGAATGCTCCTCTCCTTTTTGGATGATGTCAAAAGGGGGAATAATTGCACAAAATTAAGATGTATGCTTGTCTTAGTTCTTAATTCTTCTTTTATTGCTTTGCCTAAGGAATATGGTGCATGCT
This sequence comes from Amaranthus tricolor, assembly GCF_026212465.1. Taxonomy (NCBI): domain Eukaryota; kingdom Viridiplantae; phylum Streptophyta; class Magnoliopsida; order Caryophyllales; family Amaranthaceae; genus Amaranthus; species Amaranthus tricolor. The sequence continues at coordinate 16,570,540 of NC_080048.1, forward strand.
CTGATGTCTGATTAATTGTTCTGAATGAAAAATGAAACGCTCTGATTTACATGATGTTCTAATTAATACACTCTGATATGCTCTAATATATATTCTGAATGAAATGCTTTGAATCTGAAATTAGGTTTGGTGTTACATAATGCTCTAATAAGGAATTATATATATAAGCTCTTATGATTTGATAACCTTATACTTATGATTTATGCTCTGATATTTTTATATTTGATTTGATATGTATGCTATGATGTATGCTCTGATAAAGTTATTGTTTAGAATGCTCTAATTATGCTTAGGCTTAATTTCATAATTGTTAGTTACAACTTTGTTTGTTCTAAATTGGTAACACTAATTATTTTGGTAATTTATGTTGTTTAGTTTTAGGTTTATTTAAAAACCTTAGCAATAAACCTTTATGTTTTTAATTCTGATTATTAGAGTAATCTGTTTATGTATATGAACTTGGTAAATTATATTGTAAGGAATTGATTTGCTAAGTTATGTAGAGTAGCTTTAATATATGGCATGCTCTATGACATTAGTTTTACTCTATTTTATTTAAGTTTGTTTAAAAGTTTTTCATCATCAAAAAGGGGAAATTTTTTGGCTCTCTTAGGTTTTGATGATGACTACACTTAACATAAACAAATTTATTTTAGAGATTGTATGCAGGTCGATATTCGGTCGTGATTAAGATCATTGATAGTACTATGACTTAGTCTATGAATGTTGTACATGTCAAATGTATCCAAGGAACTTAGATAAGGAAGATCACTTAGGATGTCAAATGTAGACAGAAGGTCTACTGTTCCAAAGTTTGATAATCTGACGATACTTGTAGATAGAGACAATACTCTGTTCCCAACACTGGAGTTTGGAGAATTTACATCAGCAGGAAAATTCTGTTAAATATGTTTTCTGAATTTTTAGTTGATGTATTAGTTAAAATTAATTTGTTGCATTATTTTATTTAATAAGTTAAATGGCAAAATATTTTTTAAACCACCTTTAAAATAACCGTACACTTTCTAAGAGTGGAGAAAATCTCTCCTTATTTTTCTCCACATAAATAGGCTTGTGTTTTGGATCTAATTAAGTGAAAAATTACATTGCCTATTCTTAGAAAAAATAAACTATGGCTTTGTTTTTTTTACTTGAAAATCAAGCTTCCACTTATTTCTCCTTTGTCATTAGAATAAGGTAAATAACCGTGGGTTTTCCTCTTGAGATTTAAGATCCATGTAATTCTCCTTAATCTTAGGAATAAGGATGTAATGGGTAGTTGTTCCTTTTTACAAGCTATTTAAACTCCTATATAAAGGGAATTTGGTTTTAAAAACCGAAGAGCATAACTTGGAGAATCCATACGTGAAGGATTAAAATTAACAAGAAATATTTTTGTTCCAAAAATTGCCAATTAATTTATAATATTTTCTTGTGCAACTCTTTAATTTTATCTTTAGGAATTTATTCTTGTAAAGGGTTTTGAGAGAATTGTTGTTACTAGACTTGGGTTAGTCTAGGGGAGAATTAGAGGAGCTTCGAGTGAAGCTAGAGAATTGGAGAAGCTTCGAATTGGAGAAGCTTCGAGTGAAGCTAGAAAATTGGAGAAGTTTCGAGTGAAGCAAGAGAAAGAGAAAGAGAAGTTGGCCTAGGTTTGTATTTGTTTTATGTAATTGTAACTAATTGCCTAAAACATATTGAAGAGTTTTGAAATCCTTAGGGATCGTGGTTTTTCCTTCTATTTAGGCCTAGAAGGTTTCCACGAAAAATTGTGTTGTCTCCTTTTACTTTTTTGTATTAAATTTGAGTTATAATTCCGCAATATAATTTCGCAAAAATAGGGCAAAAACACTTAAACTTATCAAACAACAATTCACCTCCCTCCCTCTTGTTGTCGTTCACTATCTCTTACAGTTTCTACATCTAGTAAAGGGTTGATTTTCAAATTAATAGGAGTATCTATTGAGAATAATGTGACTTAAGTGCACAATTAATGTGTGCATTTATGTGTGACTTATGGGATGAAATCCTATGAAAGTATGTTAATGGGTGATTAAGTTGGTGATTCAATTTGTATGTTTTAAGTGTGAGTCAATACATGGTGTAATTAGTGTAATAAAGGATGTAGACTCAATTAGGAACGGGAACAGCAACAAGAGGGGAGGTGAATTGTTGTTGTTACTAGTTTAAGCGTTTTTGCCCTATTTTTGCGGAATTGAATAAAATAAATAAAGCTTAAACTTAGAGCGAAATAATTAAAAGAGACAAACGATTTTTACGTGGAAACCTTCTAGGCCTAAATAGAAGGAAAAACCACGACCCCTCGGGATTTTTCTAAATTCTCCACTATGTTTAAGGCAACTCGTTACAATTACATTAAACATCTTACTTCACTCGAAGCGCATCAACTAGGCCAACTCTTCTCTCTTAAATTGTTTCACTCAAAGCAACAAACTTAGCTTCACTAAAAGCTAATTCTCACCACTAGCTTCACTAGAAGCTTTCTCCTTAGCTTTACTCAAAGCTGATCTCTTCTCTAGCTTCATTAAAAGCTATCTAATTTCCCCTTAGACTCACCCGAGTCTAATTACAAATTCTCTCAAAAACCCTTACAAAGGATAAAAATTCTCTAAAAATAAAATCAATGAGTTGCATAAGAAAATATTATAAATTAATTGGCATTTTAAAAACAAAATTTTCTTGTAAAAATTCTCCCAAAATTACGTATGATTTAATGGCTCATACTTAGGCAAGTTTTTATGAATAACCGAGTCTCTTATTTATAGAGCTAAAATCCCTAAGAATAAGGAATATTCCAATCCATTATTCCATTATCAAAAGATCATGGGAGTAATGTGGATAAAGCAGCCATACGGTTATTTGATTAAGTCAAACCAGACAGAAATAACTGCTGTCTTCTGTTCCCTTCAAGCAGCAGTTTCTTCAATAGCTGTTCCTGTTCCAGTACTAATTGCTAGAACGTGTTTGCTATAAATAGAAACGGTTATGCTTATTACGAATGGTTACTTGCTAACTTGTAGGTATAAGGACGGTCAAGAATGATAGCTAAGACCCATTCAACAACCACTAATTCTATTTTTAGTAAATCCAATATTTACTAAAAATAGATCCTAAAATAAAGGATCTTAGAAAATAAGGACGTTAATTTATTTTATTTAAGAAAAACGATTTGCCAATTAATTTAATAAATCACTACTGCAACAAATTAATTTTATTAAATACATTAACTAAAAATACTAATTAAAATATAATAACCAGAATTTTCAGTCAACGTAGTCAACCTTCAGCTTAGGAACAGTGTGCTGTCTCCAGACTTCAGTTTAGCTAGAACATCCAACTTGGGAACAGTATATCTGCTGTCTCCATTTTACATCCCAAGCGATATACTTCTCCTAACATCAATTGAAACCTTTTGACATGTACGTTTCCATAAGCTAAGTCATAGGTACTATCAACGATCATAATCATAATCGGATATCGACCTGCACAATCTCTAAAAACATGTTCGCTTAAATAAAGTGTAGTCATCATCAAAACTCAAGAGGTCCAACAAAGGAGACTTAAACATGGGTGTTACTAAGATGGCATGATGAATGAAGAGAATTAGTGATGAATTTGAAGTGTTTTCTGAGCAGCTGCATGCCTTGAACGAGGCATCCAAAGTGTATAGACTTGCCTTGAACGAGCAGCAGGATCAGAAGAATCCCCCAGCCTCTACCATATGGTGCTCGAACGAGCACTCATTAGGTACGTCAAAACAGAAAGTTCACTGTGAGGTGCTCGAACGAGCGTGTGAAGGTGCTCGAACGAGTGGTTTGGAGCTATTGGCCTTGGATTTTGTTTCCTGAGGTTTCAAAGGTCTTGAAGCTGATTTACTATGGTTAGTTCTCAGTATTAAGGGTGTGAATTATAATTAATGTATTAAGCACTATAAATAGGAAGCTCATATGTATATCCAAACACAATCAAACACAAACCCAAAGCCTAAACACATAGTCTTTGCATTCGCTTACATCATTTGTAATACTTCATTGTAAGAGTTGTGTTTCTCCATTGTTATAATATAAACAAGAAACTACACACCACGAGAACGTAGCCATTATTGAGTGAACCTCCTTAAATCTTTGTGTTCTTTTGCGTTATTTTTATTTCTTTAAACATTGTCAATTCATTGAAATTGTATTCGTTCATCAAGTTGCTTCAAACCTTTGCGATCTTGATGAAATTAGAGGTTAAGTTTTGAACTTAGACTCTAATCAAACAATTATTACGGTATCAAGAAAGCATGACTGATTTTAGTTGTTTACTATTTATTCATGTGCACGACAATTAAAATGTCGTATTATGATTGAAAAGCTACGAGTTTGAGATCTAGAAGACAGTCATTACATAAAACCGAATATGATTTGTCGACGTTAAAATGAACCCTTCCTTGAACTCTAGCTCTGAAAGACTTATTGAGCACTAGCTGCCTTATTTACTTTATATTCATGTATCTAGATATTGATTTGCTTGATGCTTGAAATGTTTGTCTATGATTTTTGGGCATATTCAAAAATCACAATCAATGAATTTAATTTTATAACCCACCTAAAAAAGGGAATTCAATATTGTCACAGTAATCCCATTTAAGCACTTATATTACAATGATAAATTCAAGAAAAAATGATAATTTTGTTTTGGGTATTTGTCTGTGAAGTTGAAACTTCAACTGTTTTTCTCATGATCAATGAATAATTAGGTTTTATGCAACTAATTTTTCTTATACAGGTATATGTGTTTAATTTATGTTTGTTTTTTCCCACTTATGATGTGCACTTGTAATTGTCTATTTGTGTTCACTTCATGTGAATAAAGTTAACATTGATTGATATAAGTAAGCATTAATGTTGGATAGATACTATGTTTATGAAGTTAATCACTTTACTCATGATTCATTTAATCTTGGTTTTTTCAATGTTTGGATGATTTTGAATCGATTTCTGACCGAAATTTGTAAGGTGATTTATTAGACCAAAAACAACCATTAGTCAAGAATTATGAATTAGCCTAGTAATTGAGGAATTTCTTTATCACTCTTGTGATAAAGGTTCTATTTCCAGTGCCTATTGGAAGGATTAGTCCATTTTTCCTTTGTCAGTATGGATTCTCTGGTCTAAGTGGTATTAAAAAAAAAATGCAAGTGCTACTGGGAGTTTGAAGATATGACTCTTAAACAAAAGAAGCATTGGATAAGAGAGCATAAAGGTCTAAAAGTGAGTTATCTCATCCCAACTCATTCCTGGACTTTCTTTCAAACTTGTCATGCTTCCCATAACAAGCCCATCCTTTTTTTTCTGCATTGTTTCATTGTGTTGAATAAAATGTGTGGATTACACTTTTGAGAAGTTTACATGAGTTAGAGCATTGAGGCTTATTAAAAGTATAATCAAGGTTCAAGAGTTAAAACTTTCTTACAATCAAGATAGTGGATTGGACAAAACTATGAAAATAATCTTAATTTAATATGGGTAATGTTCTTGCTAAAATGGAAAACGTTGAGTATATAAGCTAAGCTTGGATTGGTTAGTGAAACTCAACTTTTCATCTAGTTCTAAAGTTCAGAAATTGAAGAAGTTTATGGATTAATTTAGTGGTTATATGGATTTTTTTCTTCTACATCTCTGTGATATTGGTTTGATTCTCATCACCTATAAGAAGGATCAATTCCTTTCCGCCTCTTAGTTATAGGTGAATGTCCTTATTACCCCAAATCATTTTCTTAAATAACAATCAAGTTATATAAAAGGCGAAAATCATTTGAAGTTGTCTTGCAAGTTGGTAATCATACAATATACTAAAAGAATTTAAAAATAACAAATGGTAAAATTTTTAAAGACTTGCCAAGTGGATTAATTTAATAGGCTTAGAATTTATTACATGCTACTTAATTTTCCTAAATTAATTTGAATCTAAATTTGGTTAATTTTTTAAAAGATATTATAACGTCATTCTTTATACCTAAATAAGAATTTAAGAAGATTAAAGAATTTTGTATTTTTATATGAATGATAATTAAGTTTGTGCTTTTATAATTCATGCAATCAATAAATAAAAATAAATATATTATGACTATACATGAAAATTTAATAGAATAATATGTACTTCTATAAAATTTTTAAGTGTAATCATATATGATATCTAGGCATGGCCACGGTCCGGGTTGGTCCGGTTCCGTTCCGGTTCCACCCGGTTCCGATTCCATTTGGAACCTGTCGCGAACGGTTCCGGTTCTGGGCGGTTCCAAACGGTTCCTTGGCGGTTCATCAGGCGGTTCCGGCGGTTCCAACTCACGGGACGGGCGGGTCGGACCATCGGTTCCATTTTTATTTTTTTCTTTAAATATTTATATAATAAAAAAATACTATAATATTGCGGACGTACCTTTGATGATTACTTGATTATTAGCGAAATTCATTGCATGTCAAATTGTCATCGTTATTGAAATATTTACTAAAAAGAATGAAAAAAATAAATTAATAACAAACGAATCAATGATAATGTCGATAAAGATGATTAATAAAAAAAGGGAGAAAATGGACTTGAACCTAGTACCCAAAGGAATACTAAGCTGCCTACGTATCCCAAAGGAATCAAAGCCCACGTAGTTCTTTGTCATACCTTTTATTTATAGTTGTTGAATGTTGATTTATCGTTGTCGGATTGATCCTATTCGTCTTCGTCATCATCATGTGGTTGGTTAGATGCTTCCGCTGACTCTCCTCCTGACGATGATGTAGATGTATCCATCATCATCCATGGATCATCATCGTCGTCTTGATCATCATCATTCCTTAGTCCTTGTGTTCGAATCTCCGCTTGATCCCAATCTTTCTTGAAAACACATATTTGAATACTCTGTAGAGCAAGACGAGATCTCTTTTCGTCCAAAACTCTTCTACCTGCACTAAAAGCAGACTCCGACGCAATTGTTGACGCGGGAATTGCAAGGATATCCTTTGCAATTCTCGATAAAATAGGAAATTTTACAGATTTTTCTTTCCACCACTCTAAAATACTATAGCTACCTTGGTCTATTTCAAAGTGGTGTTTAAGATAACTATCTAGTTCTAAATATGAGGTCGAGGAAGAAGATGATCCTACAAAACTATCATCTTGACTCATTATATTAGCTATTACCGAATTATAGTAAGAGGGACGTGCCGAAACGCTAGCACGCCAAGACGTATCGCGTTTTGGGTTATATACACTAGCGTAATAATCATAGAGTTCTGCTAAATATTTTTTACATGTTCCTACATAATTATGTACATCAGTAGGCGGGCGATCTAACGATTGGTAGTAAAATCCTATTACTTTAGTAAGGACCTCAGTTTTAAAACAGGGGTCTAAAATGGTTGCGATTCCATATATATAAGGAAATTCGGTAAAATATGTCTTCCATTTTTCCATCATATCTGCAAGAATCGGCTTCAAATATGGGTTAGTATCATCATGCGTATATTTAAGGAGATGATAAAAAAATAGTAATACACTCACTTATTACTAAGTGAACATTCGGTTCATAAACATATGAAAAAATCTTAGTCGCGTGGTCATACGCTTCTAATATGTTATGTACACCTATAGCTAATTCCCAAGTGTCATCAGCTATGTAACTATCTGTACACTCACTATATAGTTGTGTTATAACTGGACGATAAGCAATCGCCTTTCTTAATAAATCGTTGGTTGAGCCCCAACGTGTAGGAGTATCTAATGACCAATACACTTTTTTAAGTTGATATTGGTCACATAATTGTTTATATCGTCTCTTTATCTTTCCAATCCTAAGCCACTTCACTACATCCCTAATTGGTTCTAATAAATCGCTTAATTTTTTTATGCCAGCTTGGCAAGATAAGTTAACTATATGCGCACAACAACATATGTGTAATAAGATACCCCCAAGGATAAAACTAAATGCAGGTTCGTTATACAAAAGTTCTAGACATTTAATGTTCGCGGTTGCATTATCGGTTGAAAAACAAAATATCTTATCTAATAAGTTCCATTCTCTACATATCTCTACTAATCTATATTTTATGTTTTCACCGGTATGTCTTTCTGGCATTGTCTCAAAAGCAATTATTCTTTTTTGAATAATCCAATTTCTATCTATCCAATGTGCCGTTACACACATATAAGATTCTAAATGTGGGGGAGCAGACCAAATGTCAGTTGTTATGCTAACCCTACCATTAAAAGATTTAAACATTTCAACTAATTCATAGCGCATTGATTCATATAATTTAATTGTGCGTCTTTTAAGAGTGCTCCTAGGGATTGCTCTATATTGTGGTTGCATAGTTTTTCTAGCGTAACGCTCGTATGCCCTACTTTCACCGTGGTTAAAAGGCAATTCATCACAAATTACATACCTAGAAAATTCATCAATCATATCATTACGATTATATCTAAAAGGCATACCTGTGCTGGGAATGTCCCACTGTGTCTGTCGGCTTCCAGTTCCACTTGTGGTCCCGCTGCCGCTTGCTGCATGAGTTTCTTTTGTGATTCCATGCTTCTTTGCCAAATGTTTGTTAAAAGATCCCGTACCACCACCTAACACGTATTCACAAAACACAATAAATAAATTTTTATAAAATATGAATATATAATGTATGTATAAAAAACTTAAAAAGTATTTACCTCTGGCGAAATTGTATGAAACTAAGGGCTTTACTCCTTGACTTTCACAAATTTGACAAGTGCATAAGAAAATATCTGAATTCTCGGTTGGTTCTTTTGTGAAATACGACCACACATGTGAAACAGCTCTACCACTAGGAGGTGGCATTGCCGGAAAAGGTTGTCTTACTGGTTCATCTTCATCTAAATAAATAATTTAAAATTTGTAAAACTATAATTAAACAAATAAATAATTTAAAATATAATTAATTTGAAGAATAAAATTATAAAACTAACCGATAGTTTGGAAATTACTCGTTTACCACGAGCTTGTCTTTGTTGTTGTTGTTCTCCTTGTTCTTCATGTGATCTTGTTGATGACTGTCGAGATATATGTATCCCAATAGGGGTCATTGGTTCCTCTTCTTGTTCTTCTTCTTCATCAATTTGTATTTCTCTTTCAACTTCTTCTGCATAATTATGTAATTCTGGGTCGTACCCTTCTGGATAATTTGGTTCATAATTATAATTACTAATGGAAGGTGTTGTTGATACCGACGGAGTAGAATTGACCTTTCTTTTGGAGGAGCTGGAACCTCCCAATGATTTTGCCACTTTAGTAACTTTTTTTGAGGCTTTTTTCAAAAATGAAGACATGATTGATAATATTGAAATAATAATAGAATTAAGAAATAAATAAATAATTAATAGACTAATTATGTAATTAACTAAATTAAGAAATAATTAAAAGACTAATTATGTAATTAAGAGAATAATTGCGTAATTAAAGAATTAAGTAGAGAAAGTAAGTAGAGAGAGTAGGAGAAGAGATGAGTTGTGAATGAAAAGAGTCATTTCCCAGAATAATGTTTAAAAAAAAAAATTTCCCACTTTACCTAATTTGGGAAAGAATTTCCCAGAATACCGTCCACGTGGAAAAGTCTTTTTTTTTTTTTTCAGACCAAACCGCCACTTGAAATGGCGGTTTACATAAAGCACAAAAACGCCACATGAAGTGGCGGTTTGGTCAAGGCAAACCGCCATCTCATGTGGCGGTTTGATCCCTGGTAAACCGCCACTTCATGTGGCGGTTTGCTGGTGGCCTGCAACAATTTTTTTTTTCTTTCATTTCCCCTAAATAGTGAACGTAACCTGCATTAAACTAGTTCAATACCATCTATTCCATATTAATCAATTACGAACCAGCTTGATTTGAAAAAATTAATTATGAAAATAATGCGAAGATATATTATAATCATGAACATACAACGTTAAAATCATACAAGAATATACAAGAAGTTAAAATAATATAAGAATATACAAAGTTTGTTAAACTACAACCCCCGGCCCCTTTTGTTTTGCGCACCGGTGGATGATGATGGTGTGAACTCGTCAACCTCCGCAATGACATTAAGAGTAGGAGCTCGTCGTTGACTAGCACGCTGATATGTGATAATCCTTTGCGGAGGCGATGGATGTGGCGGAGGAGTGTTGATGGAAGACGGGGGAACGAACGGCGACATAGTAGCGGATGTCGATGGCGATCTGGACGACCGACCCTGAGTAGATGAACGCTGGCGGCCTCTTGTGGACCGAGAACTGGATCCTCCGGAAGAGCTACCTCGATGGGCTGAACTCCTTGGAGAAGGAGTGTGGAATGTGTCATCTACGTCGCCAATGACGGGTGGAGTCGGTATGAGGTACTCATAACCCGCTTGACTCAATGCATCGGTCAACGACGCATTAATGGAGCCTAAGGTCTGAGAACATAGCCGATAGCCCACGTCAACTGGCGATGTAGCGGCCCCTTGAATCGTGTCATTACATTGTATCAACACCGATCGGATGCGCTCAGCCTGTTTGTTATCATTATATTGTTAAAACAGTTACTTAAAACTATTACTATTTGTTATGAGTGTTGAAAGAAAACGTACCAGTAACGTAGATGTCGGATGGTAATGTGATCCTGGCTGCGCAAATGCGGTGTTCGTTAGGCGTAATATGTAGATGCGCCTGTACCAACTCATGTACATAGCAGAGCTATGACATGTGAAGTTATCTCCTCCAACCAATGTAGATGCTCGGTCGTTCCACGCATCTACATGCGATCTATGTCGTACGAGGTAGTTCTTGTCCCCAGTCCTCCTATCGATCGCATGTAGTTGACGTTGGGTGTCACAGGCTTGCGGAATTACCTGCTCCAAACCGAATTAACGCATGACACGATCCGGGAGATGTAGCTCGACGATGTCAAAGCAAATAAGAGGACAACGCGATCTCCAAATCTCGTGGCGCGATGTACATATGTGCGGTAGAGCTTCCATCTTAGCCGCTGTGTAAGGCTGCCATGTCATCTGTAATAGAAATGAATATGCTTAGTAATGTATACAATTTATTCATAACTAATACAAATAGTAAATGTTACTAACCTGCTCGTCCCGTTGTCGATCTAGTGCGTCCCTGTAGTAGACGAGAGTATGTGGGGAGTGGGATCTCGAAAGATATACGCGAAGCCAGCTGCAAACAAATAAACATTAATTAACATTTTCATCTATCATAAAATAGTGAAATTATGAATTTGAATAGTGAATTGAGTGTTGCTACCTTACTGCCAAAGGATCCATCCCGCGCCGATGCTGTGACCCTAATATCGATTCAAAATCATCCGCGTCATCTTCCTGATCATGTTGCCCATCCGGTCGAACCGTCCGAATAATGGGCCTCCCTATATGAATGTGCTCCCATGACCATATCTGTAACAATATCAAGCATCCACCCATGTCCTTGGCACCCTTACGAGATGCTCGACATAAGTTACGATACAGATACGCTAGGGTAGCACTTCCCCAACTGTACTCATCTACGCGCTCCAAGTCTCCCAGTAGAGGGAGATAGATCAACTGTACCGAGTCGCCGCTCTTGTCCGGAAACAAGATGCATCCAAACAGGTACAAAATGTAAGCTCGGGCATGTCTGTCAACCGTCACATCATCTGCATCATCCTCAAGCGCGCTAAAATGCTGTCGAAGCCAAGTCAGCTTCAATGACGATCCAACGATGATCTTCGGCTGGGTGGGGTCTTGAGGGTTTTCCGGCCAAACCCCTAGCAGCTCATGTACTAATGCTGGCCAATTTCCCTCCCCATGGCCAATGACTGCTTGTCCTTCAACCGGCAGTCCCATGATAACTGCCACATCTTGCAACGTGATCGTTGCCTCGCCAACTGTGAGGTGGAAGGTATGTGTCTCCGGCCTCCACCTCTCCACCAATGCAGTGATAAGAGCTCGATCGAGCTCTAAGCCCCCGCCCAACAACCGGTGAATGTATCTGAAGCCAGCTAGCTCGACTACGTCTAATACCCTGTCATCCACCTCCCACCGTAACGTACTCGCCTGGTAGTGCTGACGAGTAACCAATTGGGCAGTGGAGCCCTCCCACGCAGCTACGCTCCTGTGTGTCGCCTGAAGCGTAAGCACTGATGGATCAACTGGGCCCGGCATCGCCATGATCGCTGTTACGTGTTTTTCATCGCCATAAGTGTTATAAAAATCATAAAAATATCATGACTTCCCTCGCATTATCCAAATTTGCAACCAATTCAACATGTTTTTCAATGGGATAATGATCTTTCATGTGATATCTCCACCAATTTGCTACCAATTTGCAACCAATATCATGACTTCCTCACCCCAATACACTATAACGGGAAGTGTAAATTTGAATACAAGAATTTGTGATACTAAGGTATTAGAACACTTATTATAAGGTTCATTTCAAATATAAAAGCTAAAAATACCATGAATTTATACAAAAACCATTAAACTAACCCTACAAAGTAATAAACTTTCATTGAAGCATTTCATCAAACACTTTATATGCATACAAAACAAATCCTAAAATTCAACTACAAATGTGTAAAACGTAAGCTTAAATCATGAAAACAATAGAATGTAACAAACAATTAACGTTTTTATAACTTCAATTCAAACAATAATGAACAAAAAAACCAATTTGCATATTGAACAAAAATTAGGGTTTTATTCATACCTTAAATGAGGATGAAAATGAACTAGTACACAAGGAGAAGATGGGAATGCAGTTGATTAGCTTAGTTGAATGAGAGGAATTGTAAATTTGAAGTAAATGAGAGTGAAGAATTTATTTTTTTTTTAGCAAAACCGACAGCAAGTTGAATGAAGAGCAAAATGGAATGCAGTGAACAACATCTCACGACATTCTGGAGATTTGTACTAATACCAAACCGCCAAATCAAGTGGCGGTTTACTCCATTTTATTTTATTTTATTTTTTTTTTAAAAAAAAATTTACCTTAACCAAACCGCCATCTCAGATGGCGTTTTACTCCAAATGCCTGAATAAAACCGCCATTTCATGTAGCGATTTCATTAAAAAAAAAAAAAAAAAATTTCTCAAAGCAATTCTACGTGGACGGTAAACTTGGAAATACTTTCCCATTTTAAGGAAAGTGGGAATTTGTTTTTAATTTGGCCATAGATTGGGAATAGACTCGAATGAAAATGATTGAAAGTGATGAGTATTTATAGGGGAAAATGCAATGGCTACATAACGGCTCTATAACGGCTAGTTTTCGCGGTTCCGGTTCCATGGAACCGTTGAGCCGGTTCACCCGGACCGGTCCCGGTTCCTGTTCCGGTTCCGGTTCCATGGAACCGTTGGACCGGTCCCGGTTCCGGCTCCATGGAACCGTTGGACCGGTTCCGGTTCCAAACCGCGGTTTTTTAGGTCCGGTTCATGATGTATTTTTCCGGCGGTTTCACGGTTCCGGCAACTTTTTTTCCGGCGGTTTCACGGTTCCGCGGTTCAGGGCGGTTCAGAACCTGTCGCAAACGGTTCCGGTTCCAAGCGGTTCGGGACCGGTTCGGTTCCGGGTAACCCGCCCCGTGGCCATGCCTAATGATATCTTAGGAGGTGTAGGGGTTTAGACAATAAATATAGTGTAATGAACTCGATACAAGTGACTGAACATATCATACATTTTATATTTAGTTTGAAGAAATGATATATAATGCAATGCATTTGATAATGAGTATGTACATATTCATTACTCAATTATGTTTATTTAAGATTAATACATACATGATGTATTCGTCGATTACGTCGTCATTTTCTTTTTATTACGCTATTAGTAGATAAATAAAATAAAATTTAAAATAAATAATTAAAAAACTTTAAAATGTGAATTATATAAATCGTCAAACTAAGACAAAACATGTATCACACGGACACATATACTAGTATTAGTTAAATATAACACTTGCAAAATAAGAAAATTAGCCTGAAGCCTCTTCAGATAAGATTATCTTTTAAATGTAACTTTTGGTAAGTGTTGTCATTTCTAGTCTTTGGGTTTTGTCCTATCATTAAGAAGCCTAAAGATTGATGGAACAACAATACATCATTACCACAATGACATTAAATGGTTCCATGTAGGATGGAATTTGAGAGTCGGATATATATAATCTTAGTGATAACTAGGGATGTTTAATGGGCTGGATAAGGACTAGGCCGAGCCAAAGTAAATATGAGCCGGAATAGATAATGGTTCTTTAAACTTAATATGGGCTTTTAATGGGTTGGATTTTATAGCCCAGCTCGGCCCAACTTGGCCCATTTTTATTACTAAAATTAATTTAATCACCATTTATCAATTTATAATAATTAAATTGAAAAAATATTAATAATCCCCATTAACATTATCATTTATAATATTTAAATTATAAATTCATTATGCTATTTATAAAGGCCCGTTTTCGTTATTGAGCCCTTTTATAACCCGCTTCATTTTAATTATAGAAGAGCCCATTTTAAATCCGGCATGTTTTCGTCCGACCCTTACAAGGCCCTTCTTAAACGGGCCGGATAAGGGCTTAAAATAGAGGGTGATCCATTGCACCCCCTAGTGATAACACTAACAAATAAGGAAGAGGGGTGATGATCAGTTGATTGATGATGTAATTCAGCTATAATGAGGAGTGAGGAATATCAGATCTATGATGATGTTTTGTTTAAAGTTCAACCATTAGTTGCTAATGTTTGATAATTTGTAATCTTTAATATAAATTATAAATTGGTGATGACTGATGACTTTACACACTAGGAATTGTTCCAATGATCCTTGATTTCACATACCTTACTAAAGGAACACTTTCCATAAATTAGCAAAATTGAAGCATAAAAATTACTCCAGAAAAAACCTTAAAATAATAGATATTAAGGATCATTTGAATCATCAACATTATAGAAGCAGAATAATAAGAAAGAAAAGCATGTAATTTAAAAGAAAAAAATAAGAAGAATCCAATCAACTGGATTGGAACCAGCAACCTAAGGATGGCTAAGGTTCCCCCACTACAGCCCTCCGCTCTACCAACTGAACTAAGGTCCAATGTTAATAAATCACTACAAAAAACTCTTGAATTAGCGATGGAAAATTAGCGAGGGGAAGTGTTGGTCGCCCAATGGCGACGACATGGCGAGCAAAAGATGTGTCGCCAAAGCAAAAAGCAAACTGACGACGAATAGGCGAGGGAAGGTTTGGTCGCCAAGGCAAAAAGTAAATTGGCGACGGGATTCTTGGTCGCCCAGGCGTCGCCACAGAAGACATTTCTTTTTAATTTTTTAATTTTAAATTTCCCTGTTTTGGGCGACGGGTGCTGTCGTCGCGCGTCAGTCGCTAAGTTCTTTTTTCCTTTTTGTTTGTAATTTTAAATGTTGGCGACGGGTAGAGTTTCTCGATGCGCCGCCAGTTTTGTTTTCACTTGACGGTCCATTTTTCAAATAGCAGGCGACAGTTTCTTTGGTAGCCCTTTGGTCGCCATGTATATGAATTTGAATTCAGAATTGGCGATGGGTTCGCCATTTTATTCTATAAATAACCCGATTGTTGTATCGTAGTATTAGTATATATTGGAAGCTAAAGAATTTGAAGAGGTTAGTGAGTTTTTTGTTTTTTTATATGATTTAGTTTTATTTATTTTTATTATTTATTTTTAGTTTCTATTGTCATTAATTTGATTTAATTTTATTATTGAATTAGTACATATTTTATTTACTTTGTTATTTACTTGAGTTTTATATTTACTTGATTTAATTTTATTATTTAATTTCTATTGTTATTTTCTTGAGTTTTTATATTTTTTATTATTTTATATTTTATTTTTATTGACATTAGTTTGCTTTAGTAGTTTTTATTAGAATAATTATATTATTATTGTCATATATTGTTATTGTCATTAACTTACTTTATTGATAAGTTGAATAATTATGTTATTATATTATATTTAGGTGTTAAAAGTGAGTTGTAGGCAAGAAAGAAGTTGGATGTACAACCGACAAAAAAATGGAAAGCTTAGTTTAAGATTTATGAGACGGTTGGAAGAGTTTTTAGATTTTGCTCGTTCACAAAGCATGAGTTCTGAGATTAGATGTCCTTGTAAAAAGTGTAAAAATTGTTGTTTTAAGGAAGCAGATGAAGTAAGGGAACATCTAATGAGAAGGGGTTTGTCGAAAATTACTATGAGTCGGAATATCATCAGAACACAGAGATAGGAACAACATCTGATGTTGTAGCGGAAGTCGGAGAGCAATCGTCAAACAATCCAAATCCATACTCACAGATGGTGCATGATGCTGTAGCTAGTGTGTTTCCAGACAATTACCATCACTTTATTCTCTCACAGCATAATGTAGAGTCAGTAGATAATGAACCACCGGTACACATTGACGAATATCCAAACCCACAGTGTCAACAGTTTTTTGAGATGTTAAATTCTGTAAATAGTCCTCTGTATGAAGGTTGTAAAAATCACACGAAGATGTCTATTATTGGTCGACTTACAAACCTGAAGACAGATCATCGTCTCACTGAGAGGTGTTACGACGATATTTGTGGTATTCTGAACGAAGTGTTACCAGAAGACAATACGATGGTAAACAACTTTTACGAAACGAAAAAACAAATAGCTGCTCTTGGATTACCTGTTGAGAAGATAGATTGTTGTCCTAACAGATGTTTGATATATTGGGGGAATAATGCGAATCCAACTTGCTGTTACATTTGTGAAACTTCTAGATGGAGAAGAAACAGTAAGGGTGATAAGGTTTCGCGGAAACAATTTCATTATTTTCCCCTAGGGCCCAGATTACAAAGATTATATGCTTCAGAGGCAACAGCTAGGCATATGAGGTGGCATGCAGAGCACCGCACTAAGGATGGAGAGATGATACATCCGTCCGATGCTGAAGCGTGGTTGACATTTAACGACATTCATCCAGACTTTGCATTGGAGACTCGAAACGTGCGGCCTGTCATTTTAACACCGTACAATCTTCCGCCATGAATGTGCATGAAGAAGCCGTATATGTTCTTGACCGTGATTGTCCCTGGGCCGAGTAACCCAAAGCACAACATTGACTTATATCTTCAACCACTAATACAAGAGTTGAATATGTTGTGGGAGGAGGGTATTTGTACATTTGATGTGTCAAGAAAGGAGAATTTCCAACTACGAGCAGCTTTAATGTGGACGATCAATGACTTTCCGGCTTATTCAATGTTGTCCGGGTGGAGTACTGCGGGCCGATATGCTTGCCCTTACTGCATGGATGATTCCCAAGCTTTCTACCTTACGCATAGCAAGAAGGTGTGTTGGTTTGACTGTCATAGAAGATTTTTAGATAAAAGTCATCCCTACAGGAGAAATAGAACAAATTTCAGAGCAGGCATTTTGAGAATAGAGACCCACCTATCATTCGGACAGGACTTGAATTGCTTGACGAATTAGACCAGTTTGGTTTTTTGAGAGTCAATGAAGAAGATGCACCGGAACATAATAAAGAGGCTAGTAAGTACTCTGCTGGATGGAAGAAGAGGAGCATATTCTGGGACTTGCCATATTGGAAAACAAACCTCATTTCCATACTTCTTCATTTTCCTTCAACTTCTACTCATCTTTTAATCTTTTAATCATTTCCATACTTCTTCATTTTCCTTCTCCATTAATGTTCCTTTATCTTTTAATCTTTTGCTCATTATTTTGTGATTTCTACTCATCTTCAACTCTAAAAAACTCATCTTCTTATTAAAAGGTTAGTGTTTATTGTTTATTTTTTAAATTATTTCAATGTTCTTGATGATGATGATGATAAATTATGTTTGAATGCTTTTTTTTTATGTTTGATTTCGAGCTATGGAGTACATTGTCATCGTGAACATGTTTTTCTAGTTATTTCACAATGTTCATGTTGAATTATGTATGTTTTTTTTTAAAATTTCGGATTATGGTATATTTTGAGCATGTTTACTGTTATTATATTGTTTCATCATTTTTTGTATGTTTTTAACATTTTCGAATTATGGTATAACTTGAGCATGTTTAATTTTTTTTATGCGTTTTTTGAATTTCGGAGTAATTTATATTTTCGAATTATGAATTATGGTATAGTTTGAGCATGTTTTATGTTGTATTTTTTTTCTAGATTTTTTTTATTTAATATGTAACTTTTGAATTATAGAGTAATTTATTTTTAATATGTTGTTATTATGTAGTTCCGAATTTTTTTTTTGTTTCAAATTTTCGAATTTTTGAGCATGTCTAATGTAATTTTTAAATTTAATTTTCGAATTGCTTTAATAGTATACGTAGTAATGTTTAGTTTGAGATGAAAAAATTCATTATGTAGATAAAATTGAGACATTTTATGGTATAGATAAGATTGATTTTTGTTGAAAATAATATTAGGATTTGAAATAAATATTATAGGCAAAATGAGCAGCAACCCAAGTGATTGAGCTAGCAACTATTTCTTGAATAATTTGTCGAGTAGCCACGACGACAATAACGACGAAGATAATAGTAACCCAGTTCAAGGGAATAGTGAAAATACTCCAAGTGATTCCGTTCAAAATATGGAAGAGGATGATGGAGACGATCCTCGTCCGGATCTTCCATGGCTACCAGTAATAAACAAGTAAATATTTTAATCATCTTATTATCATTAATATTTTTTCAATATTAAAATTTCAATGTTTACTAATTTTCTTAATTATTGTAAGATTTAATCCGATATCCGGAAATACCATCGCATCCAAAATAAGGGCTACCTTCAATCATAGGCAAGATGTCGAAGGTAGTACTGGGAAGGGAGTGACAAAACACACCAAAGATTTTTATTTTAATGAGTTTAAGGTAAAATTATTATTTTGTTGTTTATTTTTAGACTTTGTTATGTATCAATTATTTTAAGTAATTTATTTGATGGAATATTTATTTATTTAGAAACAATACAAATGGGACCCTCGTCTCGAACATTTTGTTCGAAGATCGTGGAAAGAGAAAGCCGCAAAGCGCTATGCGGATATGCTTTTCAAATGGCGTAGGACGTTGAAAAGCAAGCCCGAATTTAAACCTCCTTCCATCGATAACGAGACCTGGGCGCAATGGAAGGCGGATTGGGAACGCCCAGTTAATAAAGCCGTTTCGGCTAGAAATTCCTCCAACAGACGTGGAGGAAAAGACAGAGCTGAAGCCACCCATATAGGTGGCTCAATCCCGCACGCCAAAACAATGCGGGATTTGGTGAGTATTTTGTAAATAAAGTATTATTAAATTGAATTCTTTTATTATCTTTTTTTAGTTTTAAGTCGTTTTTTTTAATTATTTCAGAAACAATCAAAAGGTCAAAGACCCATGGCCTACGAAATATTTACACGAACGCATGGGGTCTTTGACAATGACACAGGAGATTGTTCGCAATGGACAAATAGCAAGTCACAAAAAGTTAATGTAATAATCTAGTAAACTTGTTTATTTATTTATTTTTAGTATCAATTAATGTTTAGTTTATTGGTAATTGATTTATTTTTTTATTGAAGGATGAATATCGTTCTTTGATGGAGGAGCATCCAACTCGCGACCCAAGTTAAGTTTGGTTGGATGCAATAAAAAACGTAGAAAGCGGGTCAAATAAAAAAAACAAAAAAAGCAAAGAGGTTTTTGGGGTTGGGTCCGCCTCTCAGATTATACAACAAAGGTTTGCGAATTTAGAAGCCCAGCAAATGGAGTTTAATAATCAATTATGGGAAGCGATACGAAGAGGAAATGCTCAGACAGCCTATGAGTATCATCAAAGGATGACTGAACAAATAGCAAGAGAACGAGAACAATTTATGAAATTCCTTGAATCGCATTTTAATTTGAATCAACCCCCTCCTCCACCTCCTCAATGAATGATTAAAAATATTTGTAATTTTTGTGAATTTGTAATTAAATATTACATTTATATATAATATTTTCAGCTTTTTCATTTTAATATATTTGTTTTATGTGTTTATATTTTTGTTTTATAATTATAACTAATATAAAAATATAAAATATATATAATTAATATAAACGTAAAATATAAAATACATATAACTAATATATATAAAATTTTAAAATATAAACACATTATACTATAAAATATAAGGCGACGACATGGCTATGAAATATAATTGGTCGCCAGTCATGTCTGCGGGCGACGGCTTAGTGGTCGGCAATTTGTCGCCAGAAGCGACGTCATGTTCGTCGCCCTTTTGTCGCCAGGTGTACCTTTTGGGCGATGGATAATTTCGTCGCCTGCTTGTCGCCAAGTCTTCGTTTAAAATGGGCGACGAACGGGCGTCCATTTGGGGATTAGCGACGAAGAAATTAGCGACCACCAAATAACCCGTCGCCCGCCTGTCGCCAACCCTATTTTTGACCATTAATCTATCAAATGGCGACGAAATTGTCTGTCGCTAATTTGATAGTTTTTTGTAGTGAATCATGCGCGCTCTAATAAATATAGTCGTTAAGTTATTTCATTATGACCAATAATGATTAGTTTATTTTAGTTACCAAACAAATACCAATGTTGATGATATTACTTTAGTTCCAATACTGATTATTTTCTTATTTTGTTCTCTAAATTAGTTTTAGCAAATATAAATTAATTTAGAACAATTTTATCTTGTTAAAATTAAAAAATCATATCGGAAAATTTTATAAAACAATGATTCGTTTGGCAAAAATATGATTTGTACAATATGATCTCCAATCTATTGTCTACAAAGTCGTGAAATACTTGTAGCTTGACTTGTCAAATTTTAACTCACTCCAAAATGAATTCAAAAGGTGACTAAAAATTAGTGGATTATAACTTGAAAAAATTGGTAATTAATTATTTAATAGTATTTATATAAATAGTTAGATCTAATAATGACATAAGCAACGAAAAAAATTGCTTAATAAGTAACTTAGACATTTGATGTGATTTGGTTATTAGAATCCCTATCCTGATCTACGATTTTACGATCTTACAATCTAAAACTAGACGACCGATTCGGATAGTAGGTAGGATCATAATTTTAGTAAAATCGTGCGATCCTACTTAACTCAATAATTTAGGTGGCAGGATCTAACGTTAGTGTGATCAAGAGAAAACACTCAGATTAATAATATTTTGAATAGAAAGAAGAAGGACAGAATTATAACAACCAAATCACAAGAACAAACTCAATGATTTGGGGTTTAGGCCAAAGACAAGACACACTAAATCTCCCCTAAATTAACACTCAAGACAAACTTAAAGTAGTAATGAAAATCTTGATTTTTTGGACAAACACAAAGATGAACAAGAGAAATAAACCAAAGTTCATAATAAGCTTAATAACATTCTTTATTTTAATCAAGACTCCTATTTATAGGGCTAATACAAGATTCTAAAAGCTCCAAAATACACCCCTAACTTATGTCAACATATTCATGAATTAACAAGGATTCATGAACCAAAAATTATCACAATAAATACAATGTTTGTGCTGATATTCAAGAAGGCAAATTCAACCCCTTAAGCTTGCTAAGTATACTATATTTGCTGATTTGTAAAAGGTAAATTCATCCCCCTTTTTACTCCAAATTTTTTGGCTTTCATATGATGAATGTAATTTTGATTTTCTTTGTGTTCTTGTATTACATAAACTTAATTAAAAATAAAAATAATATTGCTAATTTTTGGACCAACCATGCACCGCCCTTGATGATTTTATACCTTGATATTATTTGTGATCTTAAGTTAAGAACGTCATGATCTCGGACAAAATTTTAGAATCTTTTTTTCTTTTAATGTTGCGAATATAAAATTGTCCAAAAATATACTTGAAATTTAAAATTAACCATATCCATATATTAAAAATATAAGCATAGGATTTTGTTTTCAATAAGCCGAATGCTCATGCATCATTCTCCTTTTCTTCGAAAAGAATTCGACCTCGAATTCGATTATTTTTAAAACACAAGTTCTTCTTGATAAGCTTCAATATGTATTGAAACAGCCTAAACCAACCTAAATAGTATAATAAAACTGTCCACAACACAGCGGAAAACTTATAATGGTCTGGACTGAATCCGACCTGTGATTTGATGATCCAGCAAACTAATATCAGAGTTCTTTAAAACTTTTTACATAATTAAGTAAAGACTATTTACAAAATATTATGAAATTATTACAATTTAATTTACAAATATCTAATTTGCAAAATGTATTTCAAAAGAAGTCATCCCCTCGCACGTAACACATAATACATGTAGGCATCATCTTCACAGCAGAGCTAACATGAAAATGGATCTATCCCCCGTAAGGGATAGGCCATATCAAAGACTGACAATAATTGAATTGTTCAGTTATCCGACAAACTATTAAATTTATATACAAGTCATTAACAGACATCTTCAATTAAATTCTTGCTCAATTGGTACTCTTTATAAAACATTAATTTATCAAAACCCAAACTCTTTTAAAAAAACCGTTTGGCATCGAAATAAATACGGCTAAGAATCTTTAATCATAGAGAATCAAAATACGGCTATAACTTTACAAGTTAATAGCGAAATCAAAATACTGCTATTACTTTACAAGTCAATAGCGAAAAAACATGGCAAATGAAACATATGATAATATTACGAAACAAAAAAAACTTTATATACCAAACGTATTTATTCAAAACTCATAATAAAACAATAATATAACAACACATTTTAAACGTGGGAATAGACTGTTAGAAAGTAGGCTTGATCAAAATCCTGAGAACACGGGTAATCGTCATCATTGAAAATACGACTCTTGCAAGAACCAAATGGGATTGGGGACTCGAGACCGATCCGAATGACCATTACCTATTATCAAAATATAGGATTTCACAATAATCCGAATATAAATATTCGTTGCCAATTCCTAAAAATGAACATTTTTCAATGTCGAACATTTCAATATAAAACGAATCAATAAATCATTTAATTTTCTTTAAAATCAATAATTATAACTCATTTTCATAGTCTAATATATAAAAGCTCATATTTGTAAACCTGTGATTATACAAAACATAAATTTGATCAAGGACTAGAAGCAAGGTCAAACAAAGTGAAAATCCAAAATTTAAAACACAAAAAATTATACTATTTTGCTCAAATGTCAATAGCAATAATACCACACCTTATAAAACATATCTTAAACTTTGAAATACTTAAATTAAATTTAAATGATATAGATTACCCTCAAATTTAATATTGTTTTAAGGTTAACCTCATTATAGCCACATATACATTTATAAGTATTATAATATATAACAGCAGTATTATATAGCCTCAATTATCAGTTTAATTTTTTTTATTGAGTTGGTTTTTTGAGATGATATAAGAAGTTAAAGTGACAAGAAGATCACGGATACAAAATTTCAATCACTTTTGAAGTATCACAAATTCATGTGAGAGACGGTCTCTTTAAGAGACCATCTCTAATTGGGCCCACCCATTATATATTTTTTAAAATATTGTAAGTAGGTATTAAGGATAACGTAAGTAGATATTTAAGATATTGAAAATAGACATTAAGGATACGGTAAGTAAGCATTAAAAATAATCTATATAGGCATTAATATTTTTAATGGGTTAGACTTAAAATAAGTATCCCAAAAAGACGATCTTTCAAGAGACAAGCTGTTAAAGTAAAATTTTTGACAATCATAGAAACCAAACTCTTCGTCCAATAGATTTTCGTTAATGATCAACCAAATTGGTGTAAATCAACGTAATTTTTTAATTGTTGAATAAAGATAAGCTTAGTAGATGGTCAATATTCATTAAGATTGGGCCAATGTAAGTTTTTTCATTTTCATTTAAGTTCAGTCGAGTCATTTGCTTGGTCCAATTATTGTTGTTTCATTAGGCTTAAATTATTATAGTATTGAAATATTAAATTCTTTATCATTAGAGTAAGCCTCATCTTGAAAATGACGCTAAGAATTTCAACGACATATCTCAACTAACATAAATAAATAAAAAGTAAGATCCACGCCTTTGTTCATGCAGCACTCATCGAAGATGATATATATAGCTTTGAACTTATTTTGTAGGGCATAAACATAATAATAATTTTTTAAAACAAAAGTTTTTGGATGTTCATTGAGAGTTAAGGACTAAAATATAAAATTGTGCTTATTTTGCTTAAGATATAAGTTGTGCTTTTTTTTTTTCTTAAGATTGAATTCATCAGGGACAAAATAAAGGGCTATGATTATTATTTAAACAAAATAAAAGAGAAGCTAAGATTTAAACTCAAAACAACTAATATAAACATTGTACTCTTAACCATAATATACATATTTTCATTATAAATATCAAAAACTATTTTAATTTTATATAAGGTCTTAAACTTTTAGAGCTGCCAAACCTTCTTAGGCCATATGATAAACCGTCTTTGTTTCAATCCTTGATATCTTTATATATTTTCCTTTTAGACATTCTCACAAAGAGATCACTCAAGATTGGGCAAGGCTACTTTTTTTTTAAAATAATGAAAAAAAATTCAAAATAAGCTCTTCTCAATACTAAATCAGTTTTCATTTTCATGGCTACCATCCTTTTTCATCAAATAATTGTGAGTTGTCCTCATTCTTCTCTATTAATCTATCCATTGATTTTTTCTTTCTTCTCCATTAAACTATTTACGGCTACCATTTGTCTTCTCTAATTTAAAATTCACCATTAAAATTATAAAATTTCAGTTATGAATTCAAGTAATATCTCCATTAAACTTAGAATAATTTGAACATTGAATTTAAAAATATAAACGTGAATCTTATAAAAATTGAATTATATTTTCATCAGCATTCTTGATTTTTCATTTTGTCCAGTCTAATTTGGTTTTTAATCATTTATTTTCCAAGTAGCTATTTCTCAAGTGGGCACGAGTGATATCAACATGCACTAAAGAACTTGTGTTGGTCTGTGCACCCAATCTACACCTCCTTGGGGTAGTTACCAACAGTTTGATTGGGTTGGGGTGTTACAAGTAGTATTATAGCAACTCCTCGATAACAGCTATTTGTGAATTAGTTTTCACAAAACGTTGAATGGTAAGATGTGTTTTTCTTCCTTTTTAGCAGATTTTGTCCATCGAGGTAAGATATATTTTTTCTGGGTTTTATTATTGAATGGTTATGAAGTATGCGCAAACAGTGACAAAACAACCAACCACATGCCTCAAAGTTTTTACATGTGTACTTAATATTCATGTCACCTTGTATGTTCATATAAGTAATAGTTTGTGCGCATCGTGCGTTGTTTTTTATTGACACCCTGCAAGACATAAGTAGTTAATTGGGACATATTATAACCCAAAATATTTTTGTATTATATAGTGTCACAATAACAAATTTAATGTATTATAATACCAAATAAAAAATGTAGTATAATTCCAAAATAATTGTATTATATTACCAAATATAATTTATAATAACCCTACATATAATGTAGTATGAAATCAAATATAATGTAATACAATACCAACATCAAAATAAGATAATAACACCCTTGAGTTAATATGATACAAGCTTACTTATACACTTTTGAATCCATTGTCTTGTGTCACTTCTGACACATAACATGATATAGCTGTCTTTAACTCCTATTTAAAATCTCGAAATAAAGTTGAAGTGTAAACTTCAACTACATGTTTTGGAAATCCAACAATTCATAGACTAGAATATGCTATTGTCCTTGAATAGTAGAATTCTGATTCAATATCTTTCTATAGTGTTTTGAAAAATATTATAAAATTACGTTAAACTTGTGGATTTTTTATGGCTCAAATCCAATGGCACTGTTTGTTTATTCACTCCTTTGAGAAGTTAGAATGCCAGCTGAGAAAAAATTCTTACTTAATCCTGTACACCACTTGTGACATATATTGTATAGTCGATCAAACCATTTGTAGAAATCTTTTTTTTTCAGGTTATATGTTGTTTTCATATTATCCCAACATTGATTGAATTTTTCTTCACCATTGCATCCCATCAACCACCTACGTAAAGCATCCTTGAACCCAGCATTTGACTTTAGTGAACCAATACGTGCTACTGCAGTTTTTAATAAGTGCCACAAGAATAAACTATGCTTTACATCAGGAAATACCTACATCATAAAAGTCCAGGTATATTATAGTTAAATACAAACAATAACGTAATATGATGCAGATTTTGTATTATTATAACACCAACTATAATATAATATATCACCAAATGTGATTAGTAGCATATGAATTGTAATATAATATAAATTCAAATATAATGTAGGATAACACCAATTGTAAACTACCATAATACCAACTGTAATAATATTTCAATAACAATGGTAATATAATATAGGAAATTACAAAAAACTACCTAATCTATAGCACCTTTTTGTAAAAACCTACCTAATCTAATTTTTTTTTTAAAAAACTACCTTAAATAACATAAACGTTTGCAAAAGACTACCACTTGACGGAATCAGTTAGTTGACTGTCAAGTGGGTCTTTGACTTTACATGTGACTTTATTTTATAACTCTGAAATGTTATATTTCCTTTATTTTTTCTTTACCTCCACTTTTATTTGATAATCTCTCTCTCTCTCTCACTATTCATGGAAGACACCCATCAACACTCAATCAACACTTCAATGCAGCATTAATCATTCAATCAAATTTCACTCATATATGTTGTGAATTGTGGTTTTTGCATGGTTTTGTTCAATGGAAAATCTTACCTTTCAATTTTCTAATTCTCGATCCTCAGTTCACTTCCTTTAATCTTCCTTTGATTTTTCGTTTGAGCTTTCGAACCATTCCTCTTTGTTCTTTCGAATCAACTCGTTTTTTATGGAAAAAAGGAGATTATCAAAGGAAAAAGGGTTGATTCCAAATGGGTAACTAAGCAAGGGTAAATTTCTCTTTTCAAAAACCTTTTTAAATTGAATGTATTTTTTAGGGTTTCTGATCACATTGTGTTTGCTTGAATTTAATGTTTGTTGTTTAAGTGTTGTGATCTAATTTCTTTATGTGTTGTGCTGCAAATTTTCATAACTGTAGAAAGTTTGCACATTACTATTCTACTTGCGAGATGATGAAGCCAGTAAACATTCGTTTATATTTTTGTGGGATTTTTTTTACCAAAAACTGCAAAACTGAATACAGACATTTAGGCCTTAGCTTGCACCCAAACGTAAACGAGGTTTGTTATTTTGAAATGGCTTATTGCATTAGAAATGAGCTAGGCTATGTTGATGTTGGTAGAATTTGGTACAAGCGGTATGGCTACACAATGTTTGCAGGTAAGACAGAAATCAAGGATGATAAGAGCATCCCAGATTTCCTTCAAAGCCCTGAAAATGATGGTTGGTACTATTTTTATGTTGTTAATAGGGGTGATGTGTGAAGAAATCTCTAAGAAAAAATCCAAAAAGAAATTGCCTAAAGATGATGTGGTAGTTGACATGGACATTGATGATGATGTGTACAGATTGGGTGATGACATAGACATAGATAAGGGTGATGTGGGAGATAAGGTTGGTGGTGATGTGGAGAGAGCAAGTGGTCATGTGAAAAGGGGACCACAACTAAAGGACAAGGCTGTAAATGTACGCTTATATTCAAACCCTGGATTTAAAAGGCACTCAAGGGTAGTACCAACAACACAGACAACTACCCAAACCCTACTTCAATGCTCTGAACAACCTCTACAAACAACAAGTACTCAAACAACAAGTGCACGGTCTTCACAAAACATCAGGGTAAGTGAAGGTGGTTCTGAAGTGGATGACAGCAGTGAAAGTGACTACAGCGCAGGATCTGAGAGTGAATCAGAAGGTGATGCTGATGCTGATTTATTTACAAAGAATGTAGAGTTTGGTTTGGATAAAGTGCAGTTGGGCGATAAAGAAGTAAGGCAGACAGTGTATAAGAGGGTGAATGAGGAAAGCAAAAAGAAAATCTACTACAATGAAGCTGATGATGAAGTATGCAGTGATGATGAAGAGACTTTGAAGGATTGTGAGGAAGGAAAGAAATCATATCCAACATTCAACCTTGAGGTTGACTTCAAAGGTAAAATTAATTTGTCTCTAGGCTTGAAATTTCCTTCCAATTCTGTTCGTAGAAAAGCTTTGAGGTATCATGCCATTGAAGGTGAATATAACTATTATTACTTGCACAATGGTAGTACTAGGGTGACTATTTATTGCTACAATAGATGTGATTGCAAGAAAGAAAAAGCAAGGATAGTTAACTGTGTTTGTGGGAAAGAGAAGAAATGCAACTTTAAGGTTCATGCAACTAAATTAAAGGAAGAAGAGACTTTTCAAATTAAGACATACATTCCTACTCACAGTTGTGGTCACCAATATCACAATAACAAGGTTACTGCATTATACTTGGCTGAGAAGTACTTAGAGGATTGGAGGGAGAATCGTTGTTGGTATGTGAAGGCTTTTCAAAAAAAAGGATAAATAGGGAATTAGATTGTGAGTTTAGATATTCTAAGTGTTATATGGTAAAGAAAATTACTATGTAGTTAATATTTGGAGATGCTAATGAGGAGTATGGTAGGGTGTGGGATTATGCAGAGGCTATTAGGAATTACAGCCCAAGTAGTATAGGGATTGAGAATCTATCATCACTCTTCCAAAGAATGTATGTGTGTCTACAAGCATGCAAAGAGGGTTTATGGCAGGTTGTACGCCAATTCTACGAGTTGATGGAGCTCATTTGAAAGGTCAATTTCCTGGCATTTTGTTGACAACTGTTGGGAAAAATGAAAACATCTTTTCAGTTGCTTACGCTGTTGTTAAGACAGATAATGAGGAGACATGGACATGGTTTTTACAGCTACTAAATGAGGATTTGAATTCTATTGCATCATCAACTAGTTGGGTTGAAGAAAGGGGAGAGTCTATTACTTTCATCAGTGATAGGCAAAAGGCACAGTGGTAGCATTTGTTAAATTACTTATAAATGGGGTGCCATTTGATCAATTATAATGATTAGTGCGATAAGTCGTATCAACTATTACCACATACATATGAAATTATAACGATTAGTGTGATAAGTCGTATCAACTATTACCACATCTCCGTATATCTTGTGGTCTTCCCTCATCATATTGTCACTCCAAAATAATGTTATACGTTGTCCTTGTTCATTTAACTTTATACGATAGTAAAAATAAGAATTATTTTCCGACTCTTCTATTAATTTGTATATAACTGTTTGAGCATTACCTCATTCTATTGCCTTCATCCTTAATTTGCTAAAAAATTTTAAAAATTTTGATACCAAATATTTATTATTATAACACTAAATGTATATTATTACAACACCAAATCTATCTATACAACATACTAATAAAGAAACGATTATGACACATGTCAACTTTACAATAAAAATTTTCCCGCTCTTTTCATTTTCTTATTAGGAAAATATTTTTTAACATATCATGTAATATCTTTCTGATTAGATTTTTTTAATTAATTACAAAAGATTTTAAAACTTTACCTTATTTACTAATTTTTTATCATATACAATCATCAAAATATGTAATTTCTTTTAATTACAATGGATAATTATCTAATAACATATCAGTTATTTATGTAAATTATACATGTAACACCTCGAGATTTTAATGACATAATTCTTTAGTATTTTAATAACTTTAAAAAATTTTACAATTATAATTAATTATTTTTGAATTAGTTTTAATAAACTTCTTTCATATACGAATTTAAACATTAACATACTTATATTAAAAATAAATTTGCGATTACTAAAAATATAGAGGTTTGAACCGAAATCATTCTATATATTAGAACTTGGGAGCACACATAAGTGAGTTTTCTTAGTTGGACACCTCAAGAACGTAATCTAGAAATAAATTAATTGATTAATTAATAAATAAAATTAAAAGAGGTGTTAGTGTTTTAAATAGTAAACAACCATTAGGCCATTACTCCGTCAAGACACGCCTCCCTTCCCCTTTCCTTCTTCTTTCTTTCTTCTCCTTTCTTTTCCCTGTGCACTACCCTGGCCTGTTGCGCCTTTACCGACCACCCATGCAAATCCAGCCTGCCACCGCACCCAGTTGTTGCTGCTGCTGCTCCGTTTTGCCTCCGCCAGAGGCTGTATCAGCCCATCTCTGGCAGCAGCTGCTGCTGCGTTCTGTCTCCAGTATACCGCGCCCTTCTCGTGTCACCATTGTCTTTTAACCCCTTTTAATTCACCTTGTAAGTCGTTTTTCTGCACTCCCCATACAAATTATGGTCTCTAATTATAAAGTTTTGTTCAATTCATGTTTGTCTTTGTTAAATTATTTTATACTTGTTGTATCTCGTTAAAATTGTTATGGGTGAATTAAATAAATGGTGAATTGAGCATAGATGAGTTAGGATTTGCATTAAGGGTGAAGATGATGGTAGTTGTGCTACTTTCGTGTTGTCGAGCATTTTTTTTAATTGATTAAATGGCAAAGCTTTGACTTTGAGATTATATTGTGAATGGTGATAATAGTAGTCACAAATAGTTGAGATTATCAATCACTAAAAGTGATTGTTAATTATCTTATATTATAAAAATGATGATGGTTATTGTTTATATTATCAAGTATTAATGCTAGTTAATTGTGGTACGGTCGTAACTATTAGAGTTGAATTTTATCATTGTGGAAGTAGAAAGAAACTATTGTTGTTATTATTGTTGCTAATTATTTGAGGAAGTGTTTCTTTTCATGTCATATGTCATTGTGAGTAAATTTGTGTGTTGTAGTA
>NC_080048.1:16613917-16713955 GCF_026212465.1 Amaranthus tricolor
TTGAGTAGCAACACACTCTTTACCGAATGCCTTCTTTAACCCACGCGGAAGCCTCCTTTCTCGACTACCTGCCCTCTATGGGCTTTCCCTAAGACCATATGCAATGCGTCAACATTGCCTCTGAGGGTGAATTCCCCCATAGCTTCTTTTTCTTTCCAGCCCATCTATTCAAATAAAAAGTGACACATATAACAATTAGTATAAGTAAATTAAAGCCAAAGATGCATCCATTAGTGGGGCGTCTTCAGTCTCAAAATCATTGTCAAGTGGTGGAGCGTCTTTAGCAATACGCTCGTATCTCACAATTTGATCCTCTTCATTGTCGTAACTATGATGCTCATTATCCGAGATCTCAATCTCGGGGACAATTTCGTCTCTAAAAAGATGCATTGTATATCAGTACCTGAATGAGTATGAATAGAAATATATTATAACACAAGCGAAGTAATATTAAGAATATGATTATGATTTACAATTCTAATACGTATACCAAATAGTGTTGTGTGTAAAAATTCATGCAAAACAAACCATGTTTGAGCTACTTTATGCGAGAAAGTGCAAAAAAAATTTAAAAAGCTTAAAATCGCAACTTACCAAATAATATTAAGAATATGACTATGATTTACAATTCTAATACGTTCAACACAATAATATATACCAAATAGTGTTGTGTGCAAAGTTTCATGCAAAACAAACCAAGTATGAGCTACTTTATGTGCGAAAGTGCCAAAAAAACTTTAAAAAGCTAAAAATTCATACATTGTGGATCACTTAATTCAAATGTATTCCTTCCGTGTGATCTACACGCATATAACCAACATCTACATTATCTTGATCCACTGATTTTGGATTGATAAAGGGCGGGGAGTCTTTAAAAGCTTCATATTCTTCCTCATCCTCAACATCACCTATACCAAGGATTCTTCTTTTTTCCGGTACAACAATATACCATTTTTTATCATACGGGTCTACAATGTAGAATAATTGCTTGATTTGTGTGGCTTGTATGAATTGCTCCTCACTATCAAACAAACGAGCTAAGTCTACAAGAGTGAATCCACAAGGGTCATCATTTTTTATGCATCATCGATTATTATCTATGAAATAAATGGATATTTCTCCAAGTGTTTCCATAAGATCAACCAGTCTCCTTTTCAGGGACTACAATGGAGCAACTGTATCATAAAAGCAAAAAAATACAATGAGTGTAGCATTGAGTTTTTAGATAACCAATATGAAAAATTTAGAGCACAAAAATAAACAATTTAATTAAAGTCATCTTACAAATGATACTACTTAGTAAGCTTGCATTGTAGAGACGGATAAGCATAAAAGGACCCATGAAACTCTCAACCGATTAAAGCCATATACCACAATGGCCAAAGCAGTAAACTAATTCAGCCAATTTGAGGTGTTCTTGCAATAAACTATTCCCAAAAAGAACAAAAAGATAGTCAACACTCACCAATCAACTTTAAAAGTATATTGTTCATTTGTTGTTGAACTTTTGAAACAACTATAAAAGTATATTGTTCTTAGACTTTTCAAGTGATCATTTACCTCCTTTTACCTTACAATTAGTGGACTTTGCCCCTAAGAGTTGAAACAACAGTATCATATGGCATGACATTTTCTGAGAGAAGAACAGTGGGATGAATACAAATGCACCAAACTTAACACAAACACCAAAACCATAAACAACAAGTTGTTATACAATTAAATCATATGAATAAATGCAACTCTTGTGATTACACAAATGCAATAGAATTAAAAGTCACATGTCGAACATCAGGAGCATATCAAGTCCCGCATGCTCAATAAGCTTAGGTTTTGGCATTTTAAAAGCTTCAGGCTACCACTTAAGAAACGACAAATACATGTTGAAGTCCAAGTTAACAAAAATTATGGAGGTAGAATGCAAGATGAATACGTACTTGTTTTCCGTAGCTTCTGCAACACAAATCCAATAAGTACAGAAAGATCATGATCTATTTAAAAACTGAAGAATATGTTTTATAAAAATTTGTACACATGAGAACAATCAATTTGAAGGCAGGTTTTTACGTAATTATGAATTGTTAACAATGCGATTCTTTTACCTTATCAAAACATTGTCATATAATGCCCGCTTTCTTCAAAAGATCAAACGAAACAACATTTGTAACACATGATGATGTTGCCTTTTATTGTAATGAACTTTCATCTAACACCTTTATGTTGTTGGCTTTCCTGCTCGAGAAAGTGCAACGTACAGCTGCCCATGAGAAAAACATGGTTGTCGAATGTACACTCCAACTTCATGTAGAGTTTGACCTTGTGATTTATGAATAGTCATTGCAATGCACAACTTGATCGGAAATTGCAATGTCTGAAATTGGAATGGATAACCTGATGATTATGAGGGCTTGAGATTAATGCGCGGCAACACTCACCCTTTGAAAATCCTGTAGAAATCTCGCATTGTATAACATTTGGCATGAATTTTTTGCAAATAAGTCTTGTTCCATTACACAAGCCGCTTGATGGATCAAGGTTGCAACAAAATAACTAGGCAATTCAACTTCAAAACCAATTCATGTGGACTCATGCCTCCGGGACAAAGTGTATTCAAAAACTCAGTTGGATAAATGTTACAATGATCATCAATGACTGAATCAAAGCTTTTATAAATACAGACATCTCCAAAGAACTTATCAATTAGCTTTGAATAGATCAAATCAACATCTTGATTCTGAGGTGTCAGTATAGTGCGTTCAACAAAAAATGATGGATGGATAGACTGAGTCGAAATATTGGGATATACTGCCTGCAATAGATCCTCAAGGGATGCAGGATATTCTCCACAACTCAAATTCAAGCTCTTTTGAATACTAACTAACTCAGTTTCTTGCATTTGAAATTCACCGTTGCTCAATGCTAGCAAAAACCTGGAAAATTCTGTTTGATAAAAGTCACCACCAAAAACAATAACCTTACCACCAAAGGGAGCATCAAGTAAACATAGATCTTGTAAAAGCAAATCAAGTGACTTGATGTTCTCTTTACGAGCCATGGAAGCTTCATCCCATATAATCATTGAACTTTCCTTAATAAGAGAAGCAAGACTTGATTACTTACCGACATTACATGTAAAGGATTTTTCACAATCAACTGGTAGTTTAAATCTAGAATGCGCAGTACGACCAGTAGGCATGTTGGAAGTTGTAATAGCAGAAGTTGCTGTAGGTAACACAATTTGATTGAGCAGGCGTACTTTTGCATACAGTGCACAGTATAAAAAGGTCTTGCCAGTTTCCCCCTGGGCCATCAATGAAAAATAGACTCAGTTTTTTCTTTTTGAAATGAGAAATAGTACACGTGTATGCAATTCGTTATTCATTGTTGAGTTGTTTCCTTGCAGCATTACATGCCTCTGGAATAGGAGCATCAAGAGCATCAATAACATCTCTTGTTCTTTGTACCAAAATATCTTCGCTTCTACAGAGGTGTTGTAAACTATAATCTTTAAGACTCTTTCCCATGTTCGCCAAAAAAGAGGTAAGTGATTGACAAGTTAGAGATAAACTTTCGTGAGGCTGACATGGATGCTTAACTTCATAATCCTCTGATAAGTGAATATAATACCTATCCCACATTTGAGCAGGATTACTCGGTTCGAGGAAAACAAGAATTGTGGCAAACAACCTTCGTAAAGCATGAGGCATTTGTACAGCAACTGTGTCATCTAAGCATCGATCAATCCAATCATCAGGCTCAATTATACCATGTTTCAAAGCGGATTCATGGAATGTTGAACATTTGTGGCCGTCAGCTGTGAGTAGATCAGCAAAAGAGCACGGACTAGCTACGCGTGCTAACAACAATCTTAAAAAAATAACGTTCACCTTCGGACGATGCAACAAATGCAAGGCGATCAATCGATGTACCTCGCTTTCGTTTGTTCCAAGTGTTGCTTTGTGAATGCCAAACGTGATGGTCAACAAACTTTGGAGAGCAACATTTAGGTTCAAAAGGATGTGTCGCATTATAAGAAATGAACTTTGTCAAAAAATTTTTTAGCTATACTTTGACTATGTGCAACATGTGCAAGGTTTTCCGCAGCTTTAAAGCAAACGCTCTGCATATTAGGCAAATGAACCTGTAAAGGCATAACCGTTGGTTTCATATCATACAGGCAAAACCGAATATTCTCCACGCAACTTCCGGCGGCGAAACCCATCCACCGGATTAGTATGCCTGAATCTCATCAACCACTTGTTGCTCACTATTAGACCCAACACTAAATGAAATCTTATCAAGGCCTTTGTATACATATTTATAGAGATATTTATCAACCTTAATTGTTAAGCAACTTTAACATTTATATGACAATCAAAATAAGCTAGAAGATACGGATTATAAGGAATAACCCAACGATTGTCTAGCTCAACTTTACGAACACGGACAGTCTCACCGGTATTGCGTCTTCTGTATGTAGGATAACCATCATCCGCATGTGTGGTGAAAGCTAAGAACTCCCAAGGGTAGTGATGCTTGCATTGGGGCTTTCCATTTTGCATTACCATACAAGAGCATTGGGGATCCGATACTCCACATGGGCCATGCATCATATGGTGTAATACAATACTTCGTAAGTACTTATTAGAGACATCTGGTATCTCAGCACGCACAAATTGATCAAATTGCTCCGATTACCTAATTTTTGAAGAAGGTTGCAAAATAATTAGGAAATGAGCATGTGGAAGACCGCGCTTTTGGAATTCAACAACCTGTATCATTGCAACTGGTTCACCAAAGAGCTTTTCATCTTTAAGTTTCTTTTTCAAAACCACTAACTTAGCTCTAATTATTCTAGATACCAACTCTAGTCTATCCTGAGCAATTTCACTTTCAGCTAACTCTTGTTTGATTTCAATCCAGTTTGGATTACAATTGATAGTAAGGAATACATCAGGTTTGCCGTATCTTTGGACAAGTGCCATAGCATTCAAATATCTCTTCTTCATATCTCTAGACCCACCAATAAATGAAGGCGGCAAAATGATACGACGCCCAACATTTGTTGCACTACATTCACCAGCATTCATTGTGTCCATAGTCCCTTGATAGAGTTCTCCTCGTAGTTGTGTTTGGTTTTTATGGCAATAGTCTATTCGGGTATTCTCTATTTTCACATACATATCCACAACAAACTGCTGAAATGGCCAAGTAATTCTAAGAATGTAATTGTGAGGGCGAATTTGAAGCCTATAAGCATAGTATTCTCGACATGAAACCCTTTCTTCACGTTTCTTGAAACCATCTTGCGCAACTGCACTAATAGCATTCATACATAAGCAAATATAGTATTCCTCAAGGCATACATTTCTAAAACCAATTCATTTACCTGTAGCCTCATCCAAAAGCAATTCTTCCGCAGTATTAGCCAATAGTGCACTAATAGGGTTTTTACTAGTGAGCCTAGATTTTCGAACACCATTACAACTTTTTCTTGTCCTCTGATGCCAACCACAATCGCATGACAGAAACAATAATGGATATTGTAAGGGATCGTAACATCCATAATAATGATAGATAGGTGAGACTTGTTTGATTTTCCCCAAACAGCTGTATATGGACTTGTTAAATCAGATGGAAAATCATCAATTCAAATGGCAGTAACTTTAAAAGACGAGGGAGCATTGTATACCATTTTAATTTAAACTTGAACTCTTATTCAACAAAATCCTTGTATTCTCGTCAACATCTATATCACACAAAGATCGGAAGAATTGTGCATGTGGGTTACGATCCATGATTTCCATTAACGAACTAATCACATCAAGTCTAATTTCAGGGAATAAGTTAGAATGAAGATCTTTCTCATATTGAGCATCCGAGAAGTATAGCTGTAAGAATTTAGGCACCTTATCATCATCAGCTATCAAATCAGGTACAAAGTGATTCAACTGGCCATGAAGCTTAAAGACATAGATACCCTTGTATGTACGTGCATCAATAGGAACTAAATGCAAACATATTATTGTAAAGGCGAGCATACTGCCTAAAATGTACTGCAGTTTCACTCTAAGAACAAAATAAATCTATGAGTTGAGTAGGATATTTATTAGTAGCTATTATAATTTCACCTCCAGAACAACAGAAAAGCGCCGATTCGAAAGCAAACAACTTAGCACCACATGAAGTACAATGCGTGGGGTCTTGCAGCTTAAAAGGAGTGGTTGGCATGTACATTCGTAAGAAACATGTAGAAGTTATTTTCAAAATTTGTATATTAGATCTACAACAAATTCAATATATATGTAGCACTAGTTATGAAAGTATTTAGTATACTGTCTAGCACAACAAACATGTGCATTATCTAATGTAACACTTTATGAACTATGGATGTCTAATTTAATCTTTAAAACAAACTGAAGCAAAAATGTGTTTCCGCAATTCGTGAATACCTTTAAATGTTTGTTTGGATACATAGCTGCACCTATATGCAGACCTTTGATTGCCTTTTCTTCTGGAGTACATAAAAGGAACATTGTTAACAGTACTTCATAAGAGCATACTACATATAAGAGTTTTGAAACAAACATAATATACTAAAAAGTTACTAAGTCCTTTGCGCTTTCATTTTGCAGAAGTAGAAGTGGAGAAGGAGGACTGTGTAGACAGTGCAGGAACCAACACAGGTTTAACACGTCTAGTGCTAGGAGGCGGCAACGCACAAGTCTGAGCAGCTGTTTCTGCCGCTAATGATGTTGTTCCCCAAAACACGTGTGCTTTTGTATTGTTTCTCAGACAAAGTGCGTGACTTGCCATTATTTTGGTTTTGGGGGGGCATGCGTCGACTACTATATTCCCTCATAACTGTTGCAACATTCAGTGGATCTACCATTATTTTTGTGGTATCTCTGTATTGAGATATGACACAATTGTGAGCTATCTAATCATGCACTTGAAATATTGAATATTTATGCGTTGTGAACTATTGAATCATACGCCTATGCTATTATATCAACCATACCTTTAAACTAAGCTAATGTTTTTTTGTCCTGTAACTAACTTTACTTAACTTAGATATTGAATCATACACGTAAATACTGCTACCCTTTTTTCTTATATGCTTAAGTTAATTGACTAATTAATTTTAATAATGAATCACATACAAATAAATGAATTCAAAATAATAAAAATTTGAAGGAAAAAAGATAGCTACTGAACATAATAATAAATGCAGCCAATCATGCAGTATCGAAGGGCAGCCAGTAGTAGGTGACAATTAAAACAAGCACAAGGTTGATCTAAATTAATACAAGGTTCAACCACTCACTTGGTTGTTTGTACGATTATCTCCGAGTTGAGATTAATTAAGACAACACAACAACGACCACATTTACAAACAGTCTCACACCATAGACTTGGACTAACCTATTGTTTTATTTTCCTTCAACAATCGAATTATACACTTAACTAAGTTTTGTTAAATTGATTTAATGATTAACAACTAAACCATTTCTGCAACTTCAGTAGCAAGCCATTAAAAGTAGCACATCAATATTAAGTATCTAGTTACAAAGTGCATAAACAGTAGTAATACCAAGGCATAAACTACACATTTCAATACATTCAGCCAGAGCAACCAGTAGCACAACACACATTAGCAGCACAACGATCATAGCAACAGTGTATGTAATAACTATTAAATCATACACTTAAACTATAGATCAGACCAACACGTGACAAAAAGCAAGGTAAAGAATCAAATCTTTAGGAGCTACATTTAACCTTACAAAGTACAAATGTTGTTCATAAAAGTAGGAACCATTCTTAGATTAATAAGGAAAATCCATTACAAAAGCATGGAATTTAGCCATAAAAAAGGAGGAGTACAGTATATTTTATGAAAACTACTAAAATCCTTTACAAAAGATGATCACCTCCATACATTTCTTAATAACATAGGCAAACACCAAAATACATCTAATTAATTATTGCTTCTAAGAAGCAAACTAACATAGGCAAACACCAAAGCACGCTCATTATGTATGTTTAAACACCTTAGGTAGATCCAAAGGCAGTTGCACAAATTGACCATTTTGTGGTGCTATCACACAAATTCGATTGATCTTGCGTTTCTTTGGAGGTGGAGGTAATACACTTGGAAAGAGGATGTGTGAGGTTGTTGAAGTAGGAGTGATACACTGGTCCAGTGTTAGTTCCCCTTGTTGAACCTCCTCTTCAATAAAGCCATATTTCATTTTCATAGCATTTAAATAGTGCTCCCTTTGTAATAAAGAGAAAGACCTAGATTTCTTCATAGTCTTGTAATTCACATCTCTAACCTCAAAATG
Source organism: Amaranthus tricolor (assembly GCF_026212465.1). Classification (NCBI taxonomy): domain Eukaryota; kingdom Viridiplantae; phylum Streptophyta; class Magnoliopsida; order Caryophyllales; family Amaranthaceae; genus Amaranthus; species Amaranthus tricolor. Next base: position 16,622,263 of record NC_080048.1, read on the forward strand.
GTAGATAGGTTCTAAGAACTCAATTACCTTTTTAGCCATTGATTGTATAGCAGTGTTAGCAGTGAAACAATATTCGCCTACGATCCACTCTTAGACTCTCGAAGACAACGCACACCAATCCATGAAACAAACTTAGCAAAACCCAATTTGATACAATAAAACTTAGTTAAATGAATATCCATCTCATTTTGAATTTGTTTAAGAAGGTCCATAACAATTTTTTTCTCCATAACTTCATTGATCCTAAATGCACTACGGCTCCCCTTACCTTTCAAAAATAGCCCAAAGCATTGTTCACAGCGCTCTTGTTTACTCTTGCTAATGTCATCTAGTACAAGAGATTGTATAACGTTCTCAGCTGCTGATTCTTCAGATTCAAGCAAGGTCGGGCACATCTTACCAACTGTAAAATACCTTTTCTATTCCTCCCTGCTTAAAAGAACTACGCAAGCAACTGTTGAAACATTTCCTAAAGTACCATAAAAAGATTCCCCCATATCCAAGACTCTAATAAGATCCTTTAGAAGATGCTTAAAGAAATTGCAATCACTTTGTTGTGATTATCCATAACCTGTCAGAAAAAAATAGGCGGGTACTTAAATGTCTAAGTCGTAATGACTTAATTTTCTAAGGCCATTGATTAATAACAACGAATTAAACTCATCTCAACCCCACCATATCATACTAATAAAACTTTAAATGCAAATAATTTCTTGTATGTGACGTTTGGTAGCCACGTTTATTATGAATCTGAAGTTAATGCGACACAACCAAATCTTCAAAATAAAAAAGAAGACTCTAAAAAATAATGCAATGAATCAAATGATTAAACTAATTACACTGTTAATGCTATGAATCAAATGAGTAAACTAAATAAGACAACAGTGTGAAAAATGATGCAATGAATTTCAAGTATAAAATTCACTACGCTGTTCATGCGACTAATCGAAGCTTGGAATCACAACAATATGAAAAATAATGCAACCCAATCCAATTCCAAAATCAGAGAACAGTAGAAATTAATGTCGTTGTTCCCAATCCAATTCTGAAATCAAAGAACAGTAGAAATTAATGTCGCAGTTCATGAGTATTTCAAAATTAATGCCAAGAAAAGTAAGGCACGACTAATCGAAGCTTGGGATCACAACAGTATAAAAAATAATGCAACCCAATCCAATTTCAAAATCAGAGAACAGTAGAAATTAATGTCACTGTTCCCAATCCAATTCCGAAATCAAAGAACAGTAGAAATTAATGTCGCTGTTCATAAGTATTTCGAAATTAATGCCAAGAAAGTAATGTACGACTAATCGAAGCTTTGAATCACAACAGTATAAAAAATAATGCAACCCAATCCAATTCCGAAATTATTCAAAGAACAGTAGAAATTAATTTCGCTATTCATGAGTATTTTGAAATTAATGCCAAGAAAGTAATGTACGACTATCGAAGCTTGGAATCACAACAGTATAAAAAATAATGCAACCCAATCACATTCCGAAATCAGAGAATAGTAGAAATTGATGTCATAACACTTTATACTTGCAATAAGAAGCAAAATAGTAAAAACGAAATCATTCAAAAACAAGTAAATTTAGTTTATCCTAACACTTTGAAATTAATGTCTAAACAAAGCTACATTTTAATACTTGAAATTAATGCCAAGAAAGTAATGTACGACTAATCGAAGCTTAGAATCACAAACACTTTACCCAAATTTATACTTTATACTTGCAATAAGAGGCAAAACAGTTGAGAGAAATTTAGTTTATCCAAACACTTTGAAATTAGAGCGACATTTTATACTTGCAATAAGAGCCACAAAAATCAGAGAAATTAATGGCAATTGAAAGCGGTCCAAACAACCTAACTCGGAATGAGAGCAGCAAAATAGTAGAAAAGAAATTTAATGGCAATTGAAATCAATCCTAACCATATAAATGAATTACCTTGCACAGCAACGTAACGACCCAAGCTAGAAGTGAGTAGGTAGCTAAATTGAAAGTTCTTGACCCAAGTCTTCAATTTGCTTCGTAGAAGCTTTAAATGCAACTGATATTTACCCATTTTTATAAGAAAGCACTACAATAGATTGGATATGGCAAGAAAAGGAGTAAAATAGAAGAACATTAAATGGCCACAAATTAAGGAGTTGAAAGAAGGTAAGACAAGCATGGTTCATTTAGGAGAAGAAAGCTCATCTGAGTAGTTGAAGATGTGCTGGAATGGAGTAGGTAGTTGGAGTGTGGATTGTTGCTTTGTTGAAGAGCTATGTGTGGATTGATCTGCGGGAAAGATGGAGCGACGTGTCGAAGAGAGCAACCGAACTGTTCATTAGATCAAGTTATGAATAGTACAATTTATTGCTCGTTTTTTATACTTAATAGATTTGTTATCATTCTCATTCTTCATTATTTCTATTTATGGACAATGATCCACTACTTTATTTCATCCACTCAAATTATTTTCTCTCTTCATTTATTATTATATATCGACATTTTTAAAACACTTAATTCAAAGGTACGAAATAGTATACTTTGAAGGGAAGAGAAAAATCTATCATCACATGACATTGTTATATTATAAGTATATTGATTATAAAATTCTAATGTGATAATTTCAACTTGATAAGGAATTAATGATAATATTTGACTATATCATTGTTTAAAAATCATAATACTTTTATATCTTAATACTAATAAATTCGTGTATTGCATAGAGTTTTATACTAGTATTAGTTTAATGTACAAACAATTTTATTTATCATTTCAAATTATGTAGAAATATGGCTGGTACTCATGGTAGAGGGAATTGATTCTTTTGAGATTTATTGCCCCTGAGTACTTTTAGGCATGTTAGTCACGACCCTTATAAGAGGGGTGTTACTGGATCGATCTGTCGTGGTAGGCAAAAGCAAATGCTTTGACATAGTCAGGCCTGGAGGTCTAGTACTTCTAGTGCTCTCAATGGACGACATCCCTAGCCGAAGATTATGCTCCCTAGGCTAAGCGACGTAGGCATGCAACTAGCCAGAATTAGGTTATTACTACACCTTAGCGTGGCAGATCTACAAATTAGTGGCTTCTTTATAGCTATGGTGTATATATAGCTAAGCCAACCTGGGAGAGGTCTAAGCATGCCCCTTCGATTCAAGAGTATCTTCCATAAATGAAGGAAATAAATAACACCATCAGGTTTCTATATATGTCTGATGAGCTATATAGAGAGTTGTATGGTGTCCCTCTAGGTGTGTTGTTGTGTATCATGTACCAGCACCTTAATAGTGTCCTAATTTTTACATTCATTAAGAGGTGATAGTTATATACCAACACCTTTTCACATGCCAAAGGGAGATGATTATTATGTTGCACTACGTGTAACAGATTCTAGGATTGACTATAGGTGGTTCTTTGCCGACGAAGCCTACCAAAGAGGCGTGAGCCTTGGCTCTTGGATACCTTTTTAGAAAACCTGTAAGTGAGCTCCGCAAGACATTAATGTTTACTAGTGGGTGCATGAATGCTAATGACATCCTTAGCCGGTGGAACGGGACTCAGAATTTACTGGTGCAATTGTGGGTTTGGCACTACTGATCAATTAGACACATACTGGGATAAGGTCTTAATTAATTTTGATTATCGACAAGAACGAAAGTGAGATTTCTTGTGGTTAGTTACTCTAGCGTACTTATGTATGCATCGGGCCTAAGAATTACAAAAGCATATACAAAAAATTCTAAAAGGTAGACATATATGTGGTTATGGTTACATATCATCTATAAGTATGTTCTACAAATTTATTCAGTTACAATAAAGGCCTTCATAATGTATTGCTGAAATGTTATGTACTCCTCTCCAATTCAAAGCAGCTAGTGATAGTGGAGATGTATTCTCATTCTTTGGCAATTGAAGAAAATTATTTCTATTTACTCGACATGCGCAAAACTTTACTTAATCCTTATTTTCGTAGTGAAAGGATCAATGCAGTGTGATCAATGTTACACCCTCCACCTCCTCTGTAGTAAGCAATGACTATGTTTCCATAAGTCCAAGTAGTACATAAGTCGCACAACCAGTGTTGAAATGGTGTTGGTCCTTTACTACAACAATCACTAACCGTTGGTTATATAGTCCTCTAGTGCTTGTCTTATCTCGACTTGCTGATTTGTTATTTGTGCATGTTCTCTCTTAGAAGTGGATTTTAGTACTCCTACATGCCTAAAAATTAAATCTCTTAATCGTAATTAAGCTACTAAAATTCGAGAGCTTAATTTCTATCTTATTATTTTAAAAATAATTAATTTTCAAAACTAAAATATAAATATTCAAAACTCAAGCCTAACTCCTTCCATCCAAATTTATATATTTTTTTCTTTTTTTCCTAAATCAGTTAAGAGAATTATCCCAATTCATTTAGCCTCATCGAACTGTAATAATCCATCTCCAATTTGAATTCGTTATTTCCTTCCTCACACCAAGTTTCCTAAAAATAGCTATAATATTTTTATTCGTCTTTGAATACAAATTTAGGAAAATTTGATTCTAAAGGTACAAATTTTCCTCTTTCACTTTTAGAGGTTTCAACTTTTATTTATCTTTTAAAGGTTTCAACTTTTAACTAGATTTGCTTCTAAGATCTTCCTGCTTCGTAACCTAAAACTACTCGTTACCTTCTTTCTCTTTTTGGTTCCTGCATCTAATTTTTCTCCTCGGCCATGGCGGCCTTTTCACTCTTCAACCATGGCCTCTTTACCATTTTAATCTTGGAAAAATTATTGAGAATAATCCAACATTTATTCGATTTTCCTACATTTCAACTATTGATTAACCATGAATAATCCGAACTTTGAGGTTTATTTGCCAAGAGTATACTATGATGACTAGTCAGCTGCTCTAACAAGTACTTTTTGAAAAAAATAAAATTAAAACATCAGAAAACTAAAAAGAAAAAAAAATAAAAAACACACAGCCAAACCTCCCACTGGCCACTACCGTCACCTCCCCCACCGCATCTCTGCCCCTCCCTTGTTCTTTTGTCTATGTCTATCATCAATTTCTATCACCATTGCTACATACCTCACCCACTCCTTCACGATTTCAACACCAACAAAATAGTCTTCAAGATTTAATAAAATTTATAATACTTATAAGTATAGAAATGTATAACTCTTTAATGGCTTGGTTTTGACTCCTCAAACGGGGTAATTTTTCCTTTTTTAAAATTTTAAGTTACTTTATGGGTTTTAGGAATCTAGGATTTTTTTTGTGGGTCAATGTATTGAAAGTTATGGGCTTGATTTGGTTAAGTTTATTTCCTTCTCTGCTATGATTATATATGATCATGAGTTTTCCTAGATAATGGGTATGAATTATAACCACAGATTTTAACTTTGTGATTTGAGATAGGGAAATGCATGCCTTTTTCTTAGATGATTGTGTGCTTCGTTTTGATAATTTATCAAATGTAGAATGTTTTGATTAGTAATCTGATTCAATATGATGATGGGAAGGTGGAATCGCTGGAACTTTGTTGCCTGTATTATGATGAAATAGTCATCAAGGAGACAAGTTGATTGCTTGAAGGTTAATATTTCATTTTACAATTTGTCAAAAATATAATCCTGATTGATAGTCTAATGTTTAATTTTGATCTTTCTAGTAAACAATAGTTGGGTTATGATATTAGATCCTCAATAACACTTTTTGCTGCAATTTAGCAGAGGTATTCATTCAAGTAGGTTGATTTCAGGTTAGGTTTTTTTGGTCGGTTTGAATATGGGTTTTGTGTCTACATTTTTTTCTACATGATTGTAAATCATTGATGATCAGGTCAAATTGAGTTTGGTTATAAGGTCGGATAAATTTCGGATCATCAGGCGTATTTTAAAATGCTTTACAATTTAGGAATGGTGGGAAACAGAGGGGGAAAGCGGATTTTGAATTTTTTCTTTTTCTTTTTTTTATAATTTTTTTATTTATTTTAGTTTTCTTTTATTTTTAAAATTTACTTACAAAAGCAAGTCATAATTTGCACAAAAATATTCTTGAGTAAAGACTTAATACTTTAAATTATACACGATTAATCAAAATTGTGATTATTTTAGAAAAAAAACAAAAAAATTAAATTATTCAGAATAATTTTTTCTTTAATCTTTTTCGTCTCTTTTGTTTCTTCATTTCATTTCTTTCCTTCCACCATGACATCTTCACCATCTTAATCTTATTTGTATCTTTCGTCTTCTCTTTCTTCCTCTTCTCCATATTTTAAATATTTTTATATTTATTAAATAGTAATTTTTTAAATCTTTATAAATTAAATTGAATCATGCACTTAATTTGAGTTTTGGATTTCAATCGCCTCGAAAATGTCCAAATTTCCATTTTAATTTTCAATAAAAAAACTCGTCTCAATTTCTTTGGGTTTTCCTTTCTTAGTTGATTTAAAATGCATTTCAATTTTTTGATCCAGAAATTATTTGCAAATAATTTGTATGATTATTTTGTTTTACCATTATCTATGATTATTTTCTTTTAATTTTTTATATCCAGAAATTATTTCTTAGTTTGAAATACCAGATGCAAGTATGGTAGATTCGTTGCATGCAACAGAAAAGACTTACTACAATTGTTTTGCAATTAGAAAAGCTGTTAAATTTCTTCTCTCAATAGAAAAAGAAAAAAAATTGAGTTCACATATCATTTTAATGGAGAATCAAGAAGCTTGGAACAAAGCGGAAGGATGAAGATGCTATTTTTAATGATTTTTTAATAATAAAATAAATATAAATTAAAACATAACCAAAAAAGGTTGAAGATGAACCGTTGAATAGGTTACCAATCGAAAACATTTTTAAAAGAAAATTCAATTTAGAGTTGAAACCTTTAAAAGATAAATTAAAGTTGAAATCTTTAAAAGCGAAAGAAACAAAGTCTATACCTTTAAATTCAAATTTTCCGTAAATCTATGATTTACGTATTCATAAGTAAAACTTTGTTGGATAGTTTAATCCTACATCAATACCTTAACGGAGCAGCTAGTAAAGGTATCATCTATTGAAAAATCAACACTCGGATATTAAAATGGTGAAGTCAACATCTTGATATGTTTACACTAGTACGAGGTAGGGATGGTCATGGGTCCAGGACCCTGTTGGACCCGCCCCGGACCCGCCCCTTTTTTAAGGGTCTGGGTCTTAATTTTTTAGACCCATCGGATCCGGGTCCGGGTCTAGATCCAAAAAAAATTTGACGGGTCCGGGTCCGGGTCCTAAGGTGAAGACCCGGACCCGGACCCGGACCCTAAACTTTAAATTTTATATTTTATATTTTCTGAATTCTGATTTTTCTTTTGCATAAATGAAAACCTTATTTGCGACTTTTCCTAAACTCCAGTAGGCACTAACCCTAATTTTTCTTTCTCCTCTAACATCTCTGCACTGCGCCTCCATCGCCATTCGACCTCCATCGCCATTCGCCATCACCAATCGTCTTCTCCACTTCAGTCGAGACTCCAGGTATATTATTATTCGTTGGTTTGTCAAACTCCTCCGGACCTTCCTCAGACACTCACTTATCCATCCTCATTATCAGTCTCCACGAAACTTCTCATTGACGGCTCACCTACTCGTATTTCATCTACTCTCCTCCGCCTTCTCTTCCGGCTTCCCCCTCTACATCTTCTTCTACTTCTACGGACCAGAGAAATTCATCTCTAGGTTTAGTCAACGAGGTGTTCAATTTCCGATTTTTGTTCGATTATGTTGAATGTAAAGTCACAATCACTGTGTTTTTGTCTTCATCTCTCGCACCTATTTACAGTCATGCAATCTGGTAAACTATCTTAAACCCTAATTTTTCTTCTCTTTTCTGTTTTCGCTCAATTTTCCTTATATTTCTCATTGAATTTCGGTATTTTTGGTGAGAATAAAATTGAATTCATGGAATTTGTGAGAATTGTATGATTTTAACTCTGTTATTGTTGTTGTTTGGAAAATGATTGAACACAGTTATTGATTTATGTAAATTTGAGAACTGTATCAGTGTCCGATTATTGGCTTAGAGCTATAATCTGCTGATTTGAAATTTTTTTAAACACATATAGTTTTCAATATCATACTGGAGTATTGCTGATTTGCTGTATTGATTTGATTTCTATTCTGTTTTCAATGAGGAATGAGGAAGGTTCAATTTTGACAAATCAAAGAGGTTTTGTATAAGACCCATTAAGGACCCATTAAGGACCCTAGACCCTGTCAGATCCGTAGGGTCCGGGTCTGGGTCTGAAAATTTTGAACCCTTAGGGTCCGGATCCGGGTCTGGATCCAAAAAAATAAAAGGGTCCGGGTCCGGGTCTGGCCAGACCCGCCCCATGACCATCCCTAGTACGAGGTGGGGATTATGGGTCAAATTTTAGGTTTTGAATCCAATTGGTCTAGGTCCAAGATCATCAAACCTAGATTTGAAGTAGACCCGACCTGAACTAGCTCTCTAAACATTTTTATGATCCGGATTCGCCTAGACTCGCTAAATTCAACATATTACATAACCTAAAATCATTTAAAACTCACTATAAACATATTTTATAATTTGGACTCATTTTAGGCTCATCTACAACATAATGTCCCATGTTAGACCTAATTAAACTTTTGAAATCTCAAAAATTAAAATATAAAAAATTAAATTAAGATGCATTATAAAATAATTTAGAACCATTGGACAAATATGGGTTTGGGTCAATGCGAAGGGAACGTGTTTTCTTGGAAAGGCAAGAAAAAATTAAGCGATTTGTCATATGCAGAAAGGAAGGCATTGCCAAAGAGATCACGAAGATTTAGTGGATCCAAAAATTACTTAAAGGATTGAGCTTTCCTCCTTTGAGAGTTGTAGGCTTTACGGTGATAATAAAGCTTCAATAAGCATATATGTCAATCTAGTTTAACATGATAAAACCAAGAATAAGAAATTGGTTGGCTCTTCATCAAGGATAGTCTTGAATCATGTCATTTGTCTTCCTTTTGTTTGATCAAAGACCTATTAACCGATATCCTCACTAAGGCAGTTGGAGCTGAGACATTTGAAGAAATTTTATGTAACTTGGATTCCATCGTCCAACTCTAGAGAGAGTGTTGGAAAGAAAAATTTGAGGGACTCAAAAACTCATAGTTAAAGGGTAATACAATCAATTGGAGAGATTTGATTTATGGTTCTTTTGTGTTTAATCTTCTTAATTATATAGTTTTAGACGTGCATATTTCTGTAAAAAGAAACCACAATTATATTAAACCCTAAGCATTAATTTTAAAACAAATTCTCAAATTAAACCGTCTTACAGTGACATCATTACTATTGCACTCACCCAATATACATTTTTGTCTTAGAAAGTTAGAGTGGTCACTTATTATCTTAAATAATTACTTATAGTTTTAAAGTTAGGAAAAATTACTTTGAATAATTCAATTTTTTTACTGATTTCCTTATAATAATCGCAACTTTTGATAAAAAAAAATTAATAATATGAGCTATTGGGTGACCACCCAAAAATATTGTTGATCAAATAGTAACTTGTTTTTGTAGTTGAACTTTATAAAATTAGGATAAATTTAAAAAATAATTAAAAGTAAAAAAAATCAAAAAACAAAAACCCTCCCTTCCCTGTTGCTACCCTACTCCACCCGAACCACCACGCACCGATCACTCACTTCAACGACACTCAAGTCTCCCAAGTCAGCTAGTTCCCTCTCCAACGAGTCTCCCTCAGGGCCGTTTCTAACCATAGGTAAGATAGACATTTGCCTAAGATTTAGAGTTAGAAAGGACCCTAAAATAAAAAAATGCTAGTTAATGAGAAGTAGACATTAAAAATTTGTAATTTATGCATAGTTCTTTTATCATTTAAAAATTATATGACACGTCTACATTTTTAATGTGAATTATAATATATAGGATTTGTCTTTGTTATTTTTCCAAACACTTGTTTAATTTAGAATCAACCTTCCATAGAGAAGGTTAATTTCTTTCAATTTGCCTAAGGCCCATACAATGCCAGAAACGGCACTAGTCCCCTCGAACCGAATCCCCCTCTCTAATTGAACTCCTTGTGAACTTTTTAGAAGTATATTCCCCCCTCACTAATTGTATTCCATCGCAATCACTCCCCATTAAATATTTGAGAATTGTGTGAGCTTACAACCTCAAAATAAGATTTATGCACCATAATAACCAATACATCTTGTTTCGGGATATTTTGTGGGGAATATCATTTGGGATAGTTTATATTGTAAGATTTGGTATGTATGTAAACTATGTAACAGAAGAAATATATGCATAGTGAGTTAAAGTAAAGTACAATGTCTGATAATGTCATAGTGTATGAACTACGAACATCTGTATTGGTCGGATCCATTTGTTTCATAAAAATAACATAGTCTGTTTGAAGTACTAACTTTTCAACTCAACAAACTAATAACCTCAAAATCTAATTGCATTAGCTGGAAAAAAAACATTACCTTTTCATTGTTCTATTAAATTTCAAGTGGTATTGAAAATTTGAGGTGGTAGTAGTTAGAGAGGGCCAAAGAAAGGGAATAAGTATTGGTTAACATTACGTCAAAAGTTAAATTTTTTTAGTTTTTTTAATTAGCTTTTTTGTTTTTTTAATTTTTTTTTATTTAACTTTTTTTTCAGAAAATTACGTTTATAATAGATTATTGGTTAACATGGTGTACTCTTGGCAAATATCCTTTAAAGTTTGGATTATTCTTGATTAATTAATAATTCAAATTATTATAGAAAATAGAGTAAAGATTGGATTATTTTGGGTAATTTCTTTCTTAATGTTGTCGTCTTTTATAGTTTTAGAATGACTAGTACTTATAACCTTAAAGTGATCACTTATAATCTTAAAGTGATCTGTTAGATAAATTAACTAATCATATAGACTTTGTCTTTGGGCTCATACAAGAATTTGATAATATAGCTTGAATTGAAAGTTATCAATTAAAACTTTAACAAAATCCATGAAGAGCAGGGCCACATAGAAATCATCTATCAAACGTAAACGACTTAAAAGATGAATATTTTTGACTTAAATTGCCAAAAAAAATATTAAAAAATATAATTAGAAAGAAATGAACTCAAATGTTTCAAACTTCCTATAGCATCACTACATACAAACATTTTCTTTGATTATAAATTTTTACTCGCCAAATTTACCGCATATAATAGATCATATCAAGCAACTATGAATTCAAATCACCAATTTTATTATTAGATAAAGATTTTGCTTCACTTTTTTTAAAGAGTCCTTATCACTATCAACTACTTCAAGCAACGCTTCTCTAATGCCTAAGTTGAGATCTTATTGCTTTAACACTATCTATCTACACAACTCTCTTAAAGAGCGGAAGAAAAGGGTGTAGTGTTTAGTTTTTGACATTATCCACCTCTTTATGGATCTCAAAAAATGTATAAACGGGTTAAATCACACCAAAATAATCTCTAACTTTTCCAAAGTTATTGGTCATATCACACAATATTATGTTAAGGCTATGGAGGGTAAAAAGCTCTAAGGTTTAGATCTTAAAGTTTGCTTTCTACTCTTGGTTCTTTCCATTCATATTTAAACTAGAGTAATTTGATAATAATAAATCAACCTTTACTTGACTGGCTGAAAATAAACCTAGTTATTATTTATTTTTAAATAAATTCATCTATTAGGTATATTTGCTAAAAATAACCCGACCTATTGTTTAAAACAATCTTCAAAGCTTCTTTGTAAAGCAAAAATTAGGAATAAAAAATAGTTGATTTTATTTTCTGCAATTATACCAAATAGATAGGTTTATTTAAAAATAAATAATAGTTGAGTTTATTTTTAACGAATTGGGTAAAGGTTAATTTATTTTTAACAATTTTCCCTTTAAAATATTGTCTTAACTTTGACCATAGTCATTGCCTAATTGTGTCATTCATATTTAAGAATTCTAAAAAGGATTCCTCTATGCTAACCCAATTAGAAGGAACATCCATATACCTTATAATTAAGATATTTGCTCTTGGTTGCTAATCCAGGTGAACAATCAAGTATCACAGAAAAATATTTAGCCACTTTTATTTTCTAACAATTTCATATTTAATTGCATGAGCAAGCAAGAAGATAAACTCATTTTGGATGTTGTGGCCATGGTAATGAACATGAGTCTCATTATTAGTAAAGCGACGAATATGTTATTGTAAAATTATGTCAAACACATCTAACATTTCAATTAATTCTAAAAAATTACCATTACTATTTTGATGCAATTTTTCATTTGTACCACGAAATTTGTCATTGTGCTTTCTAAGAAACTTAACTGTTGCGATGATTCTCAACAAGATATTTTTTCAATGTTCTTTCTCCTCCTCGACTTGTTGTTGAGCTATTTTATCAATAGTGGAGTTTTTTTGGAGTCTTATACGCAAATCATACCAAGTGGTTAGATTTTGGAAATGTGTCATACCAATTTTACACACTCTAATTCTAACATAAATATGTGCTCAACCATTAAAACCATTATTAGCTAATCGACCTCTTCCAACCATTTTCTTAAATAATTTACTAAAAAACAAAAAATACAATTAAGTTCTTTTGAATGTGCCAACCAATCTCTATCAAATTTTTCTCCATTTGGTAAAACCCACCCTAGTATACAATGAGTCCAAAAATTATCTTTCAATTTTATCTTTTACTCCTTTTAAAATAGACATGTCTCTTTTAGGACCTTTATAACTAAAATATCAATCATTTGAGAATCTAAACCATCTCAATTTCTTAGTCAAAATATGTCAACATTATAATTAATATCATTTTTTACAAAATTATAATTATCAACATTGAATCAAAAACATGCTCAATATCATCATCTTCAACATTGGAAATCTCATTTATATGTACATTATGATTAATATTAGTATCATTATCAATGGTTTCATCAACAAAAATATCATTAATATTTTCCATATTTTTATCATTTTGCTATTAGCGATTCTTTTTTAAAAAAATTATCAAGTGCTCCTCTTTAAGATTGAACTCATTTATCAATTTTCTTTATCTTTTTAAGATTGAGACATAATGATAAAGATGATGATTCAGACGAAGGTACAAGGCTAATTCAAATATTCAACAGAAGCAGGAAAAGGAAGAAGAAGAGAAAGCTTTTATTAATTGCAAATCTGGAAAATTGAAAAACTAACTTTACAAAAGGAAAGGGGAAACTATATATACATGAAGAAGAAAAATACAGAAAAAACAAATAAAGGAAAGGATCCTAATACCCTCCTGCTGAGCTGGCAGGAGGTGTACGTCCAATACCCCCCTTCAAGCTCGGGTTGGGTGTAGGAACCAATCCCAGATTGGATAGTAGCTTGTTAAAATGAGGAGAAGGCAAGGCTTTGGTAAAGAGATCAGCAAGTTGAGACTTGGTAGGAAGATAAGTTAATTGAATTAAACCTTCCATCACTTTGTCCCTGGTGAAGTGGCAATCCACTTCAATATGTTTGGTTCTATCATGGAAGACAGGATTCTTGGCTATATAGATAGCGGACTGATTATCACAATGTAGAGTAATAGGTGTAAGGTTTTGAATGCCCAATTCTTCAAGTAATCGAACTAACCAAGTGAGTTCACTAGCTGCAGATGCCATGGCTCTGTATTCAGATTCACACGAAGACCTGGAAATAACTGATTGTTTCTTGCTTTTCCATGAAATGGGAGATTGACCTAACAATACCAAATAACCTGTTACATATCTTCTTGTGGTGGGACATGCTGCCCAATCAGCATCAGAGAAGGCTTGTAGAACCAATTTAGGAGCACCATTGAGAAAAATGCCCTGAGTAAGGGTACCGAAAACATACTGCAAAACGTGGTGTAGAGCAGCTAGGTGTGGTTCTCTAGGAGTGTGCATGAATTGGCTGAGAGTTTGAACAACATAGCTCAAATCTGGTCTTGTATTTGTGAGGAAATTGAGTTTGCCAATGATAGACCTATAATGGGAAGGGTTGGGTATGATATGTCCTTTGTCAGTATGTAATTTGAGGTTGATAGGCAGAGGTGTTGGAGATGTTTTCTGAATCTCAAAACCACTGCACTTAATGAGATCTTGGGCAAATTTTGCTTGGGATAAAATGAAACCTTGATTAGTTTTTGTAACTTTCATACCAAGGAAGTAATTTATTGGACCTAAATCCTTGATGCTGAACAAGGAATGAAGGTGTGTTTTAAGAGCTGTTATGGTGTTAGAGTCAGTATCAGTAAGGACAATGTCATCAACGTATACTGCAGCAATAGTAATTTGACCATTGGATTTTTTGATGAATAAAGAGTAATCTGATTTGGAGTGAGTAAAACCTTGAGATTGCAGAGCTGTGACTAATTTTGCATACCATTGTCGAGATGCTTGTTTTAAACCATAAATGGACTTCTTTAATCTGCAAACTTTATTATTAGTGTTGGCTATACCTTTAGGCATATGCATATAAACTTCCTCAAATAAATCCCCATGTAGAAAAGCATTGTTGATATCCAATTGATAGACTGTCCAATTATTGTGTGCAGCCAAAGCTAAAATACACCTTAAGGTAGGCATCTTGATTACTGGAGAAAATGTTTCATCAAAGTCTATCCCAGGTTTCTGAGTATATCCCTTTGCTACTAATCTTGCTTTGTATCTTTCAATTTCTCCATTTGACCTTAGTTTAATCTTGTAAACCCATTTGCAACGGATGGCCTTTTTTCCTGTAGGAAGAGGGACTTCCTCCCAAGTTTGATTATCCTTTAGAGCCTGTATTTCTGTATTCATAGCAGTGATCCACTTGGAATCTAAAATAGCTTGTTCATAAGTCTCAGGTTCTTTGATTTCAGTTACATCATGAAGGTCAGAAACCAAGTTACACCAATGTGGCATACTCAGGTTACAATGATAGTCTTGTAAATAAGAAGGTGGTTTCTTAGGTCTTGTGGAATGTTTGATTTGATTTTCTTGTGGAATAATGTGTTGTGAAGAGGAGATATCAAAGGTAGTAGATGGATCAGGAGAGGAAGTGTTTTGAGGAAAGATGTTTGTATTGAGAAAAACATCAGGAATGTCAAAATGAGACATATGTGTAAAGGGAGTAGAGGAAGGGAGATATAGATCAGAAGAAAAAGAAGTAGGAGGAACAAACTGTAAATGATAAGGGAAGTGCATTTCATGGAAAATCACATCTCTGGAGACATATATTTTATGGGATTGTAAATCTAATACTTTGTACCCTTTTTGACCAATAGCATACCCCAAAAAAACACATGGAACGGCTCGTGGATCAAATTTAGTTCTATTTTGTTTTTGTGTTGTCATATAACATAAACAGCCAAAAGTTTTGAGAATGGAAAAATCTGGTGTGTGTTGAAATAGAAGCTGGTAAGGAGTTTGAAAATTTATGGGTTTCAAAGGCATACGATTTATGAGATATGTGGCACAAAGCAGAGATTCACCCCAATATTGAATGGGTAGTTTTGCCTGAAAGAATAGAGCTCTTACTGTGTCAAGAAGGTGTCTATGTTTTCGTTCAACAACACCATTTTGTTGAGGAGTATTCACACAACTAGTTTCATGTAAAATTCCCTTTTTGATTAATAAGTCTTTCATTTGTCCTTCACAGATTTCAGGAGCATTATCAGATCTTATTTTTTGCACTTTTTTTTGAAATTGAGTTTCCACAAGTAAGAAAAACTGATGCATAATAGTTACTATATCAGACTTGTATTTGATTAGGTGTGTCCAAGTATACCTTGAGTAATCATCAACTATAGTAACAAATTGATTACAATTATTGTGAGTTGGAACTCTATATGGACCCCATAGGTCTATATGTAACAGCTGAAAAGGTTTAGTAGATTTTATTGAGTTAGTGGGAAAAGAAAGTCTAGTTTGCTTGGCAGCAGGACAAATGTGACAGAAACTATTGTTAATACAATCAGTTACAAAACAATCAGGAATAACATGTTTAATTTGTGAGAAAGGAATATGGCCTAATCTTAAGTGCCATAGCTGGGCTTTATTGATACGAGAAGCAACAGTAGTAGGTGAAGAGTGGGCCGTATGAGCACTGTGAGAGGACTGAGAAGCCAGATAGTGCTTGACCAGATATAATCCATCAGCAAGATTACCAAGAAGAGTTGGAGGCTCTTTCAAGGAGTGCCCCTGAATGAAACAAGAGTTATGAGTAAAGTATATTGTAGAAGAAAGATCTGAACAAAGCTTAGTGACAGAGAGGAGATTGAAATGAAAATCAGGAGCGTGTAGAACATTGTGCAAAGTAATATTGGAGTTGAGAATGATAGTGCCAATGTGGTGTATGTGAACCCTTTTTCCATTAGGAATGATTATGGAGCCAGTAAAAGATTTAAAATCACTAAATGAATTTAAATTATTGCAAATGTGATCTGTAGCCCCACTATCAATTATCCACTGAGAGTTAGAACAAGAGAACAAGCTTACAATACCTGCTAGATTAGCCTGATAATTTGTTTCAAGGTCTGTAATTCCACTTGTGATTGAAGAATCAGGTGCTTGGTTTTTTAGAACTTCCATTAGGTAGTTGTATTGATCAACACTGATACTTGGAGTAAAAGAAGATTCATTAAGAGAAGTCTGAGGGCTCTGAGAAGATTGGATCGAGGCTGCAAACTTTTTGTCTTTGAAGCCCTTAAATCCTACTGGATAACCATGAATTTTAAAGCATCTTTCATAGCTGTGACCTGGCACTTTGCAATGAGTACATAAGTAAGATGATGATGGTCTTTTGGTGCTGGGAGTGAACTTTTGATTTGTGTTTAGTCTATCAGTATTTGGAAAAGAATAAGATTTGTAATTTTGAGATTTGTAGGGAGCAGTATTGTATGGTTTGTTTTGAGTAATGGCAAAACCCAAAGGTTCATGCACTGTAGTATTCTGAGCAATTTCTTTGTGAGTTTCTTCTTGTGCAAACAGCCTATAAGCTTCTGATAGGTGTGGTAGATCTTTCATCATTAGCACATTGCTTCTAATGCCTGAGAATTGTTCGTTGAGTTTCATCATGAATCTGATAAGCTTTCTGTTCTGTTGTTGTTTAAGAAATCTGCCAATCATATTGCAGGTACAATTGTTACAAATACAGGTAGGTAAAGGATCTATAGAATTAAGGTCATCCCAAAGAACCTTGAATTTGGTGTAAAAGTCAAGAACACTAAGATTCCCTTGGTCGACGTCAGCCAACTGTTTCTCCAGATTATATATCTTAGTATGAGAACTATAAGCAAATCTTTCTTCAAGATCTTGCCAAATATCAGAGGCAGTGCTAAAAGACATAACACTTTCTGCAATTCTTGGATCAAGATTAAAGATAATCCATGACATTATCATGTCATTACATCTAATCCAGGAAGAATAGTTAGAATGTGTAGTGTCAGGTTTAGAAAGAGTTGCATGAAGGAAATCAAGTTTGTTTCTGGCAGAAAAAGCCATTAAAATACATTTTTTCCAATTGTGAAAACCAGTGCCATTAAATTTAGAAGTAACAAGAAGTTGGGGTGTGTAATCGGAAGGATGAATATAGTACACACTAGTGGGATCATTGTTTGGGAGAACACGAGCAAAATTAGCAGATTGAGTAGATTGATGTGATTCTGTGGACATATTTTTTTGCTTGAAGAACAGAAGAGGGATAAAACCAACAGGGAAGAACGGAGAAGGGGAAAGAAATCAAGAAAGCAGATTTCCAAAAAACAGCAAAGAGAGAAGAAAAAAAATGAAACTTATCTCAAATCAAGGGGTAATCATGCAAAAATGGAAAATCGCCTGAAATCGGAAGATTGATCGATCGACCTTGCTCTTGATACCATGATAAAGATGATGATTCAGACGAAGGTACAAGGCTAATTCAAATATTCAACAGAAGCAGGAAAAGGAAGAAGAAGAGAAAGCTTTTATTAATTGCAAATCTGGAAAATTGAAAAACTAACTTTACAAAAGGAAAGGGGAAGCTATATATACATGAAGAAGAAAAATACAGAAAAAACAAATAAAGGAAAGGACCCTAATACCCTCCTGTTGAGCTGGCAGGAGGTGTACGTCCAATACATAATTACTAATTAATCACACAACAATAAATTTTCAATGAAAATAACAAAAAAGCAATACAACCTGATATAAAGCAAAATTTCCAAAGTTTTTGGCAATTTAAAATTTAATATTCCTGGTGCAATTAACAATTGTACAAAGTTGTCAAAAATATCAATTTCAAAAGCGCTAATATTGTGTTTTTTGGTGATAAAAATTTAAAAATAATTTAAACCAACAAATAACAAACCTTAACCCGAATAACCCCAAAATTTAGCTTGAAAAAATTTTGAACTTCTACTAAAATTTCGCCAGAAACTCCCACTCCCTTATCACTGAAATTTCGCCTGAAACTGTTCCCACATAGCGTCTCAGCCTTCGCCAGTTTCCCCCCAATTTCCAAACATTTTCGCCCGAAATATTTTCCATCAGTTTCAAATCTTAAAATTCACTAATTTTACAAACAAGAAAAAAAGTAAGTTAAAGTTAAATGAACAATTCCTTCACTAGTTCACATTTAATGTTTATTTCTTGAGTTCTCAAAGGTAAAAAAAAAAAAGGAAGAAAAATGAAATTATTAAAAAGATGAGAGGCGAGTATTTCATGGAGTGAATTTATTTTAATGGTAGAAAATTGAAAGTAAATTTAATTTGGAAATTTGAAAGAGTTTTTTATGGAAATTGGGGGAAGCGTGAATTCAAATTCAGAGCATAATTTTAATTCATATCAATGACAATAATGGTAGGCGTAGAAAAGCATGAATTATATGACATTAATTTTTTTTACATTGGCCCCCTGAAAAACTAGGACCCTGAGCCATTGCTCATCGGACAACAGGATCTGTTCTGGGTAGGGATGGTAATGGGTATTGAACCCGACTCGGATCCGTGGATTCATATCCGTTTTTACGGATTTGGGTCCTATAACCGTTGGATCTGAATCCGGATCCGTTTAAATTTCACGAGTTCGGATTCGGATTTGAGAAAAATACCCAGATCCGGACCCGCGGATCTAATGGATCTTTTTTTGTTTTTTTTTATATCAAATATATTAAAATGTAAATCTTGCTGCTTGCAGATTCCTCCCGGCTCCCTGACTCCTTCTGTCCCTCACATAATTCCATTTCTCTCCCAGTCCCATACTCTGATATTCCCATCCCATTTCGAACGAAATTTTTTGAAACTCGACAGCCACCGCTTATTCCTCCTCACAGCCATTAGTGCACTGCTTACTCCTCCTCACAACTACTGCGATAGAGTCTTCTCCCCTCTCCTCACAGGCGGCTGGCAAATTTAAGGGTAATAAACCCTTAATTTTGATTTTTTTTTCCTACAATACTCTTTTATGTTGAGTAGTTTTTTATTTATTTGATTTTAGTGGTAGATATATGTCTGATGAAATGTTTTTTCCGCCTTTACAAATCAAGAACTGGGTTAGCGGTTTTTCTTATTTAATTCCATGAACATTTGTTATTGAAGTTTAATTTTTTTGTTTGATTAATTCAGATGTTTAGGGATTTAGGAAGTAATGTGCCTTTACAAATGTTTTTGTTTGATTTATTTATGTAACAAACAACTTAATGTAATTGTTGGATATTTTCAAGACAATTTTAAGTTGTATAATGTTTTTTGGGTGATTGATTGTGAATATAATTATTAACATTAATCTATAAATATCACTTTATTACAATCTCAACACATTCAAAAATACAAAAAAAAAAAAAAAAAAGCAAAAACAAGTCGGACCCGTTTTGAACCCGAATCCGGTACTGGATCCACAATATCCGCGGATCCGGATCTGGGTCTTGCAAAACTAGACCCACAGATCAAATAGTTTTGGAAAAAAAAAACATGCAGTAGTCTATTTCCCTTTTTTGTTGGTATATATTCATATATCTATTTGACAACATATATATATATATATATATATATATATATATATATATATATATATGACACCAAGAAATTTAAGGGAGATCCTTAAACTTCCTAAAGAGAATTGTAGCTTAAACGGTGTTGTGTTCCTAGTCTTCTCTTACGAAGACGCTCGGCAATATTGAATGCTAATTCTAGCGATTGAGAAGCATTGAGCCTTGGATCACAATGTGTGTGGTAGCGAGAGCTTAAATCATCGTATGTGATGGTACGTGCACCTCCTACACACTCTGTCACGTTCTGACCCGTCATCTCCAGATGAACTCCTCCAGGGTAGCTTCCTTCTTGATCATGAACATCAAAGAATGCGCTAACCTCCGCCTGATGCAACATTTCTTCTATATTAGTTTCTTACTACCGAAATTATGAAAATGCAGAGCCGCAGAGGTACAATTTGTGTATAGCAATATCTAGAAACAGAAATTATGAAAATGCAGAGCCGCAGAGGTACAATTTGTGTAGTAAAAATAAATCATTATGCTTAAATGGAAAATTAGACATACCCTGATAGAATCGAAGGACCGGGTTTTGAGACCAGAAGGAGCCTTGATGGTGTTCCCGTGCATTGGGTCACTAACCCAAGTTACAATTTGACCAGCACGACGAACGGCTCTAATAAGATGCGGAAGTTTTACCCTCATATTCTCCGCACCCATCCTGGTAATCACAGTAATCCTCCCAGGCTTGTTTTGAGGGTTAAGAATGTCGATCAGCTTAACAAGTTCATTAGGATCCATCTTATCACTTACCTGATTCATGCAACATTCAATCACGAAATTAAGAAAACTACACGATACTACAAGTTAATGTGATAGCCATAATTAAGTACCTTAATACCAAGAGGGTTAGCAACCCCTCTCAAGAACTCAACATGAGCACAGTCAAGTTGTCGTGTACGTTCTCCAACCCAAATCATGTGAGCAGAGCAATCATAGTACAATCCAGAAGTTGAATCTTCTCTTGTAAGAGCTTGCTCATATGGCAAGAGCAAGCACTCATGCGATGTCCAAAATTCTGTTGTCGTCATGATTGGGTGATCTAGTGTAAGTCCAGCAGCAGCCATGAAGCCAAGAGCTTCATCAACCCGATGGGCTAGTTCACGGTACCTATTGAAGAACGTGAAAAAAATTACATCTTCATGGTAAATGAAGATATAATGTGAATTTCTGAAAGTTATAAAGCCAAAGCAGATGCAATCCCTTGAAAACAATCACGAAGAGAGATGGATATATGCGACAAACATATTTTATCTTGTCATATTGATAGAAATAAAAACATAATGCCAAAGCCTATGGCGAAAAATATACCTGTCACCCTGCTCACTGTGGTCGGTGAAATCAAGATTCCAATGAGTGACCCTTTGCATGGCAGCATAACCTCCAGTAGCAAAGGCCCTTAGAAGGTTCAAAGTTGCCACAGATTGAGTGTATGCCCTTATCATCCTATGAGGATCTGGAATTCTCGCCTTTTCTTCAAATGCATCTCCATTAATGTTATCACCCCTGTAGCTTGGCAATTTCACTCCATTCTTCTCCTCAAAACCATCTGATCTTGGCTTTGCAAATTGACCAGCCATTCTGCCCACCTAACAACACAACATCATCGTCAATCCTTAATTATCAACGATTCACCTAATTCCAGCAGACAAGACCATAAATTATACTACATACAAAACTCCATCTTATGGTGATGAACACGCCAAATTAACTCCCATGAGGAACCATTAGAGTATATATGGCTTCATGATTGTAAAGGCTTTAGCAAGAAAATATATAACATGAAAGATTCACAAACACAACATTGTGAGAATATAATAGAACCAAAAATAGAGAAGTTATTATAATCTAACGGCCCATTTGGTAATCGGTACTAAATGGTGAGAATGAAAATGATTTGTAGTGTAAATTTTTAAGATATGTATTACGTCATTCCCATGATAATGAAAGTTACAATCATAAAAAAAAAATTCTTCATAATTTTTCATTATCATCTAATGCCACATGTTTAAATGGTAATGCATTGGAATAAATTTTGAGAAGAAAATGAGATTCTTGAAGGAGTGTAACAATGACCACTAAACTTATTAAACTTATCAAGAGATATTTCTATCACAATTACAGTAACTCTTCATTACCATTCCCACAAATTAGTACCGATTATCAAACGGGCCGTAAGTGTTTTATAGAGCTAGGTAGGGCATCTCTTTCTCCCCTTTTCTTTCTCTCTCAGTCTTCTTCTCTCTCTCCCCCAGGGAAGGATAACTGAGGCATGACCCCAAGACGATTGCCTGGAAATTGAAGTGAGTTGTTTCGTATCAAATGTGCTTCATGACGAGTACAATATATATTAATCATAAGTAATAACAGTTTTAATTCATTTTGATCAACTTTTACTAGGAAAATGAAATAGGTAAATTTGCTACAAGAGACAAACAAGAACATGCATGGAAGTAAAAAATTTTTAGAGTTCAACTCGAACTGCCTTAGCACTGAATTTGGCTATTCACAAATGAACCTAACAGTAGCATACGCGTCCTACTAGATTTTTTAAAAAATAGCTAGACGCAATGACATTAGACCCAACAGACTCGACTTTACTATTGAATTACAGCATACATGAATTCCTAGCAAAACCAAAGGAAAACCAGGCCTGGAAGAAAACAATTAAAAAGGACACATGTCCAGCTTGGTCAGCATTTCTTTCTCACCCCTTTTTTTCGCCATATATTTTAAGCCAAAATATCTGCTTATATATCTTGATGGCGAATAATCTACCTAGAGGCTATGTATTACTCAGCAGGTGAGTAACTCAAATAAGAGAACAGTAAAGCAACCAAATCAACGAGGTTCAGTAAAAAACATTTTTCCGTGAAAACTATTTTCGACGTAAAGTGCAAATGATAATTCATTTTCTTTTGTTTGGTCTGGTGGAAACTATTAAGTTAAGATGGAAACAAATATGTTGAGGATGAGTGAAGGAAAACTAATCTCCTTCCACTTTTGCAGGAAACTGTTTATAAAAAGATAAAAAAAAAAACTCCTTTTTATGCAATTAAATCTCTTATCCAACCAAACAATGAAAATTGAGAAAAAATAATCCGATAAAAAAGTTTCCTCCATACCAAACACCCCCCGATACCCTCAAAACCTGCCTTGAAAAACAAACATTCAATTGTTAGGTGCAAAATACATAAGGAAAAGATTACATGATCAAACATTCAATTTTTGAACAGCACTATGCTTTAGAAAAGAATATATGTGCCTTTGTAAAGCAGTTCTCTCTACAATGCACAGAGCCACAGATTCAAATACACTGTTGCCTCTCCCTCTCTTGTATGCACTCTTTCTATATCCTAATTGTGGCGATGTTAAGAGTAATTTTATTCCTACATCATCAAAACAATAAAACATTACATCTATAATTGGTTTGACTTAGAAGAGAGGTTATATAATCAAGAATGTTAGTAATAAAGTACACTAAAGATGACTTTATTTGGCCATCCTCATAATCTAGATGCACCAATGGCTTTGATGAACACAATCCAAAGCAAATAAAGTGGCTCTGAAAATGCTCCCTCCATCCCTCTGAATTTGCCACCACAACATTTCATTATCCCAATTGCCGCTGCTGGTGAAATTTTCCCTCGTACCCTTTCACTATGTCGAAAACGAAAACATGTATTCTCTTGAAATCTTAAAGCATACATCAACCCCACATGGCCACACACATGCAAAAACACATATCAAGTATATGATCCTCTCTTCATATTTCCGCAAAAAAGCTCTCATTTCTTAGCCCCTTATTAATCAAAAACTCAACCAATTAACTACCCTGAAGACATAAAACCCAATGAATTCCAAAAACTAATCACTGAAAAAGAAAAACTCAATTACCACAATCCATAGGCCATACATTGTATCAAGCATGTAAACTCCTTTTTCCAGCAAAATATTCCCACTTATCCAACAAAGGAATTCCAAAAGTCAATCACTCAAACAGGAAAAGTAATCACTCACAACAAAAGAACATTAGCAAGACAAAAAGAGAATTTTATTTTAACAATTCAATTGAATAGAAAAACCCATCATTTAAACAAGAGAAGTAATCAATTACTGAAAGAAATATATGACATATTGGAATTTTGATGTCTTTACCTAAACAAAACAATCCAATTGAAATCCCTATAAATAAACAATCAAACAAGACAATTAATAAATGATAAAACAGAAAATTGAACATCAAAAGGAGCTAAAAAGGAGATAGTTTATAAAAAATTACTTTAACAATAGGCATCTGACCACCAAACATAAGAACGACACTCATCTGAAGAAGAACCCTGAAAGTATCCCTTATATTATTAGCACTAAACTCCTTGAAACTCTCAGCACAATCGCCCCCTTGAAGCAAAAACGCGTTTCCCATGGCCGCTTGACCAAGTCTTTCTTCGAGGCTCCGAGCTTCTCCCGCGAATACAATTGGTGGGAAAGATTCAAGGGTCTTAAGAATTGAATCCAACTCATTCAGGTCAGGGTATTCGGGTTGTTGAAGGGCTTTCTTTGCTTTCCAACTGTCTAAAGACCATTTTGGATTCGGATTCTGGGTAGTTGTGGATGTTGATGGAGATTTCGAGGCTCTAATTGGGAGCAAACAGAAATTGGGTTGATGAGGTTTCGGCGAATTGAATCCATTTGAGTTTCCGAAAATTGATCTTGATGTAAGAGATGGAGTGCTTGTTGTCAAAGCCATATTTATCTGTGTGTTTTTTGTTGGGTTGTTGTTCGAAGGATAGAGATGGTTTGAGAGGAAGGGATGGTGATTAGTGATTGAGAAGGGTTGAATGAAATAGAGGAAGCCCAAAATTATAAGTTAATAACCGTGATTGTCAGTTTTTGTTGTGCAATTGCTAATGTTGCTTCTTCATATAGTACACTGGTGACAGCACCCCAATATATTTGAATATTTTTATTTTTTTCAACTTTATTACTTTTCCGTTCTAAACTAATTACTCCATCTGAATGAAGTTTGAATATAATACTTCATTCGTTCTATATAACTTGTATACTTCAATAAAAATACTATTAATCACCATTTTTGTTTCGGTAATTCTAACTCATGCCCAATATATAATATGGTCGTATGAGATCTTGTTTAATTTGTATTAAAACTTTGTTTTTTAATATGTGATTTTCACAATTATTGTTGAGTCAAAATAAATATAATTATTTATTAAAATATATATTAAATTACGTATAAAAAGAAATGTAGTAAGTATTGTGAAACGAAGGAAGTAGTATTAATACTGGTCAAACTGCATTATTTCATGTTAGAAATTCAAATATTTTATTTATTTTTCAAAAATATATATCGTCTCGTCTATTAAATTTTGCAACATTTAAAAACTTTATAAATTTCTTTTGTTGAACATAGAGAGTACATTATTTGATCTAATATATGATGTACCTAGATCAAATCCCAACCGACTTAATGAAAAATGAATAACTCAAACAACATCCTAATCGATTGATTAGTAAGTACCATATTGTATTGGAGTTTTATACAAGACATCTAAACATATAAATATATAATCCATACCCTTATATTTCATTAGCTTATAATATATACAATCAGATTACAAAAAATCATTCCCTTAAATGCCATTAGCTTATAATATATACAATTATGTACAAAAAAACACACCCTCGCATTACATTAGCTTATAATATATACTATTAGGTGCAAATAAACATATTCTTGCATTACATTAGCTTATAATATATACTATTAGGTGCAAATAAACATATTCTTGCATTACATTAGCTTATAATATATACTATTAGGTGCAAATAAACATATTCTTACATTACATTAGCTTATAATATATTTAGGTGCAAGTAAACATACCCTTGCATTACATTAGCTTATAATATACATACATTAAGTGCAAAAAACTATACCAAAACATAAGACAAAAGGTCAAGTTTCCACATTCCCGTAATGCCACTTCCGATAACAAAATAAATGGCCAAAGTCTTATATGGTTGAGGTTATGTATATCATTTTTAGCTTAGATTACGATATATAAGCATATTTTCACCATAAGTAAAATTAGCCCGACTTCCTTCATTTTGAACCCCTTGACTGTTTCCATATCTGTATGAGTTTTTAAATGAGAACGGTGTGTAATACATAGGTTGTACATATGGCATTTGACATTGAATACCTCCAAATGATTGGAAATCCAAATTTTCCATCAATTGTTGCACTTGGGATCCTCCGACGTTCCTGCCTTTAGTGGTCTTAGCACCCTTCTCGTGAGCACCTTGTAGTCGATTGGTCACGGGCCTACCTCTTTTCTTTTTATATGATGGATCCTTTAGGTGGTTTGTACTAGCGTTAACACTTGGTGTGCCCATTTGATGGTTGTTGACAATGAATTTGTTGAAGAATTGACTTTAGCAACTAATGATTGCACGGTGGCTACTAAGTATCAAAGTTAGCAACTAAAGATGGGATATTGTCCTCTGCCAAAGTACAATCCTTTTACCTTTGATCTCAATCAACTTCATATGTAGTTCTTTCAAGGCATCAATGTCTAGCTGAACTGTATCATCACCATCATCTGCTTCATCACAAATTGGCTCAAACTCCAAATGCATTTTATGATGTCGCATGCCTTCTACAGTGTTGAAAGGATCATGGTACGGAACCTTCACTAGTGTGTGCTTCCTACGGATATCTCGCCTCCATTGCTTAAGAACATACATATCTGGAATTATAGAAATATCATACCAATCTAATAACCGAATCATGTGTCTACACATAATGCCATGTTCACAAACAATTTTCAATCATAATCCATCACAAGACTTTGGTGGTTAAAAGTTATACCATAGGACCGCTTATGTTTGGTGACAACTTCTTTGGAGGTACCTTTTGGTACAACCCAAAGTCGATCCTCTATCACATGTCTTACCTCAATTGCAGAAATCATAGTCTCCTCTCGTGAGTTGCAGTAAGTAACCCTCTCACATTGAATTTGGACTTCTCGAAACTTGGAATCCGTGTATATCTTTCGAAAAAATTTCTCAGCAACATATCCCATGGATAGGTTTCTATGTCTCATGGCACTCAAGGCATCAGCAGCCTTTTTATCCTCCACCTTTTTGCCCATTGTTGAACAATAATGCGCTATAAATTCATATAGTTTGGTTTTGCTATTAAGGAAACCATCAAAGAAAGCATTAATGCTTTCCACCCTTTATGTGGTCATCATACCAGCCCAAAATGTATCACGAATACGAACCGGAGTCCACATCGTACTCTGCTTAAATAACTCCTCGAGCAACTTATCAGACTCAACATTGTGAGTCTTAATTACCTATGCTCACTGTTGTTCAAACTCTTCTACGGTAAAACCATCATAGATTGCTTGCTTCAATTGTTCCTTCAAAATTTCATAACTGTAAAAAAAAAAAAACAATAAAAATAGCAAAATGAAAATGCGAAATATAATCACACACATTCGAGAATACTATTCAACTAAAATAAATTGATTAATCCAAAATGTTAGCTAAATTACTAACCTTGAGTGCTTTCCTAAATTTTTTTTTTCCAAATTTTTGCATTATATGCCAAATGCACCATCGATTTTTCATTTCGGGCATTACCAACCTTAAAGGCCTTCTGAATGCAACAGCTTGGTCAGTCAAAATTGCATAAGGTGCCTTCCCACCCATACAAATAAGCCATTGCTTGAAAAGCCGCTCAAAGGTTTCACAATTCTCATTGGAAATTAAAGCACAACCTAACAATAAAGATTGTCCATGGTCAGTTAGCCCAACAAAATTGGCAAAGAGTAAGTCATAGTCATTTGTTACATAAGTGGTGTCAAAACACACCACATCACCAAAATCTTTATAGGCAACACGACTTCTAACGTCAACCCATATCACATCCGTTAAAGATTCATTCTCATCGCACCTATAGGCATAAAAAAAATTTTATTATCAGCTTGCATTTTTTCAAAGTGTTCATTCATGACCTTTGCATCCCCATCAACCATTTTTAATCTCTTCATTTGTTGTATATGATTATACACATCTTTTTGGGTGATAGGTACTTTGTCCCAACCATCAAATTCTTCAACTAAGCAAGCAAATGATTTACCAGGCTTTAGACCCGCACTATAAATGCTTATTAGTTTTCTCTTCATGGATTTGGTGAAGTGCACCTCCCGATATTGCCTAATGTGTTTGGATTTGCTAGGAGATGGGTTATGGTTTTGATGTTCATGTATGCCTCCCATAAATTACCCAGTTAGATGTGCATATACCATGACAGGACATCCACACTTTTTTGACTTCCTACTTATAATTTTCTGGGATACACCCCCACCTATCTTCATTTGCTGATCAACAAGCTTATCTTCATGCAAGGCCTTCATATTTGGGTTGCCCCAACAATCACAACGCCACGTAACATCCCTCCATTGCTTATTAGCTCTAAATGCACTTGCAGTCCTACATATCCCAAAGCCCTACTGCTTAGCGTACTATATGGTTCTTCTACATTTAGAACATTAGACTCGACATTGTTAATATGCGTTGGAGATAAACATAATGTGTTATACTAAGCTTATTAGTTGTCACCACATCACCCTCATCTTCTTTTACTTCATCCATTCCACCCTATTAAAGATCAATGCTTAGAAAAGGAAGTATTTCATTAATTACTAAATATTAACCATATAGATAAAATATATAAAGGATTAGCAAGATTGATTATATACAAATATAATCAGTTATATTATGCATTTGTATACCTAATTGTGTTCTTTCAAATAGTAGAATTTGTCAAAAATTGAAACTTTATTGCTCGTTAATATCTAATATAAAAAGAAAATGGATTACAAGCATAACTTACAAAAGAATCAGCTTAATCAACAATGTCCAATGTTTAATTATAATTATCAACTATTCACTATGTAGAACTTAGAAAAGAAGTTCTTTTTTTTTTAAAATTACAAAAAATCAACTTGATTTATGAAATATAAATAAGATTATAAGACTAACAAGTAACAAATACTTACCTCTTCAATTAAGAGATCTTGCAAATGGAGAGGGTGAATTACAGAGAAAGAGATAGAAATGGACAAGCAAAAAGGAAAGTTGAGTAGTACTACTTTTTTTGATTTTGTTGAAGTGCAAAAGTCCACTCAACTTGGATATATTGATAATTAAATCTACTTTACCAAATTGCCCCTGTGATTTGTTGGCAAAAATATCACGGTTATCAACCTAAACAACCCTAGAGGAAGACACACTCCACCACCAGTAGTATGCACAAAAAAGGTAAGCTGAAATTGAGAATTTAGAACCAAGTTGGTGGGAATGTCCACTCCAACTACTAGGGATGGTAAAATAGATGGGCCGGTGTCGTATGCCATCCTTATTACAAATATAATAATGTAAAATACAAATTATAATATATATTTGTATTTTTTCTTTGTTAATGGCTAAATATAACTTACACAATAATACTAAAAATAAACTTGAAGATGAACTTTGTAACGACAATCGTTACCCCAAAACTTGATACTTGTTGTAGCGTGTAATCACTTTCATTTTGTGATATTTTCCCCAGAAAGGTACTTGGGTTGAGACTTGCAAATTAACAATGAGATACAAACAACACAACACACCCTTAGTACTTAGGGTATGTCACTTAATGACAAAATGTTTGGTGAATTATAAACTTTGGAAATTCTATCAAGAAGTTTATAACTCTTTTTGGAAGAACACAAGTGAAAGAGAAACCAAGGATAATAGAATTCGAAAATTAGGTGTGTGTAATATCCTTCTCCAAGCCTCTATTTATACTAGTTCAAGTATACCAAAGGGTCATGGCACATTCAATCACCAATTGATGATCAAGCATAATGACACACTAATTAATACCAATATAACTATGGTATTCATGAGCATTGTTCCTCCTCATTAAGCATTGGTAACATCATAATTGATATGTAATAAGAGTAAGAATCAATGCACATAATTCAAAGAAAACGTAAAGTCACAAAGATCTGATCAAAGCCCAAAGCCGAGTCGGCTTTAGGTCCATTCCTAGGAAAGCTGACTCGGCTTTTCCTGCTGGACAAAAACATTTCCAGTACCTAAATCCGAGTGGGCTTTAGGCCCAATATTAGGAAAGCCGAATCGGCTTTCCTTGCTGACTGGTTTTCAAATTTTCCTTTTGTCTTATCCTTTGAACCCCTTTTAGACCTTGTATTTGAATTCATTTTGTCCTAATAATATTTGTAATACTTGGTGATATATTCTTAGGATTTAATATATACTAAATGTTCAACAATTTTCCCCCACTTAGAATATATTAAAAACCTCTTTCTCAATTACAATATAAACTTTATAATTCCATTTCATGCATCAACGCTAATATCTCTACGAATTGAATTAACACCTAGTACAACACAATTCACAAATGACCAAGCTAGAATTGATATCCCTTAGAATTTGAATCAAATGACCTTCCAACCACTCAAAGATGAAGTTACACAAAATCAATAACACAAAGTCATTAACCGGCCATATTATAAAGCTGTGTCCATATCTTATTCGTAAGTTTATTAGTAAATATGCCAATATTGACTACTTGAAGTGGCTACAGTTCAAACTTATATAGGTAGGTTCTCAATACGTATAAAACATATCCCCGTGAAACGAATACAACTTCAAGAGTTTTTCAACTATTGATCTTGAGAACTTTCAATGGACAATTAACTCATTCATCACGGTCCAAAGCAACGATGGGTCATTAAAACTTGTTGCATACAAAAATCAAAAGAAATTTTACCACATTAAATTCAAGACGCAATGTTACTTATGTTTGAATTAGGCTTTTTCCAACTGACTTTTATTGAAATAATCTGACTGCAATTGATGCTTGTTCAACTGAATCCCTACTCATGGCTTTCATATACAATCGAACACATTGAACTTAGTGTTCACATAGTCAAACATTATGATTCAATTAGAGATAAGTCTTTGCACTAAGATGTGCCTAAGAGAATTATGACGAGACTTACCATTATACACTTGACTATAAGTCCTATATATAGCCGTCATACAATCTGCATGAACCGCCACCGACAAGATTGGCTTAGGTAACAAAGGTATCTCAAATATGAGATTCCTTAACCACTCTGCTTCACTTGATGCGGATGGAAGAGCTATGAATTCCGTTGACATAGTGGAATCAGCTATGGAACCTCCCCTATAAATAAACACCCAACCACTAGTGGAAGAATTATTCTCTTCATCAGTGATCCAACTAGCATCGGAAAAACATTCCAAAATAGAATGGTTCTTCACTATATGAAATACCATAACAAGTATCTTAATACTCTCCTTATCGCCTTCCAATGATGGGGACCCGGGTTACTTGTAAATCTACTTAGTTTACCAACTGCAAAAGCCATGTTTGGCCTTGTACAGGTAATGGCATACATCAAAGATCTAATGACCTTTGAATATTTCAATCGTGAAATCGGTTGTTCGGTATGTTTGGTAAATTTCATACCTGGTTTCATAGGAGTAGAGACTGGTGCCTAATCAAGCATGCTAAGTATTTTCTCAACATAGTGAGATTGACTTAGCTTGATTCGGTTACCTTGTCTCATGATCTTAATACCTAAGATCACATCGGCCTCCCGCATATCATTCATTTAAAAGGACTTAGACAAAAAGTCTTTTGTCTCTTGAACTTGTACTAAACTAGTACCAAAGATGATCATGTTGTAACTGCCTCGAATTATGAAGGCAAACACTAACTGGAATTTAGTATTAATCAAGCGGAAGCTTACTTTTGTTAACACAATTAAGGGGTTACTTAAAGGTTAAACCAATATCCAAGTATAATACTTGAATTAAACCAAAGCAATATAACGGAAGTCTTAACTGTCCAAAATATAGAAAAATTACAACCAAATCGAAATAAGTCCAAAATTCAAATTACATCCTTAAAATAGTCTAAATCTAAACTAATAGTCCCTCAAATACAATAACGAGATCTAAACAAAAGGGGAGTCATACTCCAACTCGGGTTCATCTTCCGCTCGCATATCCATTCTCCGTCGAGGTGCCATAGGGGTTTGCTCTAAAAACAAAACCATTGGAAAAACATACAAAGCATAGTATCAGCAAAAAGGATGACTATAATGATCCAAATATGGATCCAAATGCGGACAGCCCACAAGCTGAGACAAGTCAAGAGGAACACATAGATGAACAACCTACTAACTTGATAGCTACCAACTTGAAAGCTGCTACTGATTTGAGGGCTGCACCTTGTAATTTGGACGAGACAATCAATGAAGATCAACTCCAATCATCAAAAATGAGAATCAAAGAAGGACAACAACAAGAGGAGTCAATAATGAACCCCACAGCAACACCTATGCAAAACAGAAACTCACTTTCTGACCAACTGACAGCAAGACAACAAAACGCCTGCCAGCCTACCTTGCGTAGCATGGAGAGCTCAACCTACTGCATGAATGAACGAGGAAACTTGGAAAACAACATCTCTATACATGAACCAAGAAGTCAAGGCCCAAGAACCTTGTTGGTTGTACTCACAGAAGCCACAAACGGAGTCGCAAGAACCCCTGCTCGCCAATTCTGCAGCACAGCTGATACTTAGCATGATTAGGCCGTTTTACTTTCTGTTTTGTTTTGTTTGGATTTCACGCGCTCAGAACAATAAATACGGAGGTAGTTAAATTTGTTAAGACACCAAATATGACCGTTAGAACCCTATATAAAGGGCTAACCTCATTTGTATCATTCAGTTCAGATTAATCAAATATTTTGCATTCAAGTAATTGTTGTTCAATTACCTTCTGAGAGGGTCTCTTTGTGAGTCAAAGCAAAGTGGTTTTCCCAGGTTAATTCCACAAGAATTGAGAGAGTGCCTTTCAATTTGAGTGTGAGGAAGAGGCCAATCAATCCAGTGCGGATTATTTGTCTCTATCCACGGCATAAGGGCCACTCCTTAGAGTTGTCCTGGCCAACCTTCTTGTTTGTTGTTCAAACAGAAGGATTATCATGTGTGTGCCATTGTGAGTAATCAGTCTTGGCATGGTTTCTTGGTCGAGTTTATTGTCTTCTTGAAGCATTCAAGCCCATACACGCATCATATAAACACATTGGTGTCCGTCAAACAAGTTATTAAAACCTTTTTTTTATTTTAGTAAATTCATTTTGAAATATGTTTTTTCATTTGATAAATCATATTAGCATTCAAACCCAGTTCAATGGCTTTATAGTTATTTTAAATTCTAACTTTTCATCGTATATCATAAGATCTCAATGGATCCAAATCAATTTCAAACTCATATCATAAGTTTACATGGGTACTTTGTGAGTCATCCTGTGACTCGTTTGGTAGTCGGTCTACCGTCCGCGACATGTCCGGTAAATGTAACACAATGATATTATAAATAATACGCGCTCAACATTGGTGAGCCGTTTAATCATGTACACAACATTTGTTGTGGCATATGTACCCGCCATTTAGGCTAAAACATTTTTGTATATAATATATATCTTGTAATTTTAATAGCAATTGAAAGTCAAAAATATTAACTTTTTCCATATGATAAACATCTTTTATTTGCACATAGCAAAACATACTTTATTTCCGACTTAGCAAAATCAAATCATAATATTTTCCACATGGGTAAAACATGCTTAGCATAATCATATTATCAAACATAACCTTTGTATTATATTGGGGCATCACTAGCATGTATGGAAATGCATCGTAACAAAAAGTGATTAAAGTTCAATACAATGTTTCAAGGAAACTACTAAAATGTTTCGTTTCAATCCTTCTTAAAGTAAATATAACTTAAAAGAGTTTTGAAATTCATTCAAAACAACTAGAATATGATTCATAAGTCTATAAAATAATTATGACTGAAGATTTCATAAAACATTATTTTCTTAAATACGAGATAGTTTTGCCGGTAATAAATCGATAATTGATTTACAAAATACATATTAATTCTCCAATAAGGCACAAAATAATCAAGTCATTATAATACCTTATTTAAAATGAATTTAAGGTTGTCCCATCAGATTATAATTGGTTATGTGAATTTATAACGATCTTACAATTATTTTCGACAATTTAGGTATTTACTGTTATTTAAATGGTATCTTAAATCCGTAAAATTTATAAACCATATAATTTAAACTTATTTTATACTATGAGGCAGTAGGTTATTAATATAATTATAAATTTTTGATATAGGTCTATTTTTACCCAAATTTAATTAACAATATTACACCTTTTAATAAATAAAAATTTTCTATTAATTTGATAAATTAGTAAATAATTAATAATTTATTTTATAAAATTATACCAAAGTTCTTGAAGTCATATAACATGTTTATCAAGCTATTTAAACTTATAAAAGTCATGTATGATGTTTTATTATTTTGTATAGACATTTTATCGATAAATAGAATAAAATAGGTTTAAAATTTTTTGAGTCCGAATAAAATATTACAAAAATTATATGATGTTCTAGAAGCTATTTTAAGGGGGATAAAAAATTTTACATAACCATTAAAAATCATGTGGGGTATTTTTAATAATTAATATCGTTATTTTACCGATAAATCGAATAAAATTTATTTAAGTTCATATATGGTCACGAAAATCCATATAAATTTTTGAACATGTATCTACTGTTTATATAAGTGTCTTATAAAATTTTCATGTCCAAAGACGTCATTTAGTATTTATTTTATATTTTACTGTTTTCAAACTTACCGATTATTAATAACCGAGTAAAAATTATTAAGGTCTTTAATTGTCAATGAAACCTTCCCAAAATTTTACCAATTTTACCTACTGTGCATATGAGTATGTGATAAAAATATTAAGTCCATATGTCTTTGTTTGGTAATTATTTTATATTTTACCATTTTACAATTTACCGTTAAACAATTTAACGATTATTCAAAAATCATAAAAAAAATTACAAATTAAATATATTCTGGCCAAATCTTGTTGGAGACATTATAATATGTTTTTATTAATTATTTTTGATGCTGAAGAGTTCATCTAATACCATGTTTTATAATAAGAGTATTTAACACCGTAAAATCCATTAAAATATCAATTTAACGAATAATCTCAACAAAAAGTATCCAAGAAATTTTCTTAATATATAGCTACTGAAAATTTCTTTTAAAATGAATTTCAAATATTTTCAAATTCATATAATCATTTCCATCACAATAACTTTCACAAAGTAGTGTTAAACTAATTTATAAAATCAACATGCATGATGGCCACAATAATAATACATGTAATAAATCATTCCATACTCAAATTTATCATTTTGACATCATTTTTCAAGATTTAAGAACTTCATTTTGGGAATTTTATTTTTTTTAAAAACAAGTTTATACACAAACTTTCCCCACTTGTTCTTAAATCCTTTAAAAATCACCCTATATAATTATTCCGTAAGCTCCCACGTAAGCTCCTACACGTTCTTAGAAGTGGTTCTAACTTCGGGTCCTTGCCCTTCAAGTCTCAACTCCAACTCTTCAATTAAACATATTGCATTCATCCAAAAATCAATAATAATTTTGGATTTCTAACATGCACTTAACTTTCCCTAGTTAGAGGTAGACTAAAACTTGTGATGATTTTAACATATTTAGAGTATACTTATTATGTTGAGCAACATACTTAGTTAAGTCCCATAATTTTACTTGAATCCTTTAAGTAACAAAATTTATATGTTTGTGGAAATACATCTTCTTACTTTCTATTATGGCCGATTTTTATAGATTTATAAGTGATGATTTTGTAATTTCAGAGATAAAATACTCATTTTATAATGATCTTAGTTTATAGAAAGATTCATGTAAAAAAAATGTTTTACATGAACAAGTTTTAACAAAAACTATTGGAATAAAGAAATGAACATAACTTACTCTATACTTGGTTGATTTCTTCAAGTTTGGGGTATATGGAAATCTCTTAAGATGAAGATTATTATTACAAGAGATTTGAGTTTATAAACATAAATTTTCAGAAGTTTTAGATGGGTTTTTGAAAAAGATTTGATGAGAAAAGAAGGTATTTTTGCTAGTAATTGTAAGATTGAACTTCTATTGTGTTTATGGATGAATTTAGGAGTAAAATAAAGAGTGAAAGAAGGTTGATGGAGCTGAAAATCTGGACAACAAATATGTCTTGATTTATAATGTTTGCATGCTTGGAGCTTTAGGTAAGAACAAAAGGGGCTTTGGGTAGAGAGTTTGGTGGAGTGTGTAAGTGGGTTTTGGGGCTAAAAGAGGGGTAGTATGGCAGCTAGGGGCTGATGTTTTGGGGCTGATTTGAGGTGATTTCTATCCTCAATTTGGTCTAATATGGTGTAAGAAAGGTTTAAGTAAGATACTTTAAGGTTTGGGTAAAAATTGTTATACATGTAACAAATTATGTAATTTTTACTTTATGTTTAAAAATCACTTGTATGTGTATGAAATATTGAATTTATTCTCAACATGGGTAAATAATGTTTTCGGGTAAGTATTATAATTATCCCAAAATGTTATGGGTAGTTGCTCAACTTTAAGTTTTACCTCCAAAGTTTACGTTACATGTTACACTTCATAACTACGTTACGAGTTGACAAGTT
The DNA here is from genome assembly GCF_026212465.1 of Amaranthus tricolor. NCBI lineage: Eukaryota > Viridiplantae > Streptophyta > Magnoliopsida > Caryophyllales > Amaranthaceae > Amaranthus > Amaranthus tricolor. The sequence continues at coordinate 16,659,053 of NC_080048.1, forward strand.
TCTAATCATCATAGAAAATTTTCAAATTACTACCATCACTAATAATTAAAATTTAATTAGTATTGAAAAAATATATAAAAAAAAATTAGGCGCTAAAAACGACTAATGAAATCTCATTAATAATACGACTATTTCACATGTCATCTACACATAGACAAATGATAACCCCAATACCATTGTTATTAAATTTGCTATAAACGCACTTATCGGGTTGGTTAAATTTGAATCCAAAGTATAAAATCGTTTCATCACATTTTTGATGCCATTGCTTAGGTGCTTATTTAAGTCCATATAAGGATTTAACAAATTTACACACCTTTTACTCTTATCTTTTCAAAACAAACCCTTTGGGTTGTTTCATATAAACTGCCTTATCTAATTCCCCATATAAAAATGCGGTTTTAACATCCATTTGATGGATCTCTAGATGATAGATTGTAGCTAAAGCTACCAACAACCGAATAATGGTTATTCTTGCAACCGGTGCATATGTATCAAAATGATCACTACAAGAAAACTTGTTTTTAGCAACAAGTTTTAGCAACGACTATATTTTTTTCGTTGCGAAAAATACAAGTTGTTGCAAAATCCGTTGTTGTTGCTAAATAATCGTTGCCATAAAAAAACATGAGTGCGGACTTTGAAATAATTAATATTTGTTTTTTGCAACGATACCAGTCGTTGCTATAAAGTATTATTAGGTAACGCAACAACACGAGTCATTGCGAAAAATTGTTTTATGTATTGCAACAACAATGTCATTGCAAAATATCTGAGGTATATTTTAATAAAATGTGAAAACACACTAAACCTAATTTCATTTCACACGCATTCTCCTGGCTGCCTCCAATCTCCATCTCCTTTTCAGAAATCGCGCATTCTCCTAATCTCCTCTCTTCCTCGCCTGACGCCTCCTCTCTCATTCCTTCTTCGAGGCTTTTGTGCTTCTGTGCTCCTGTGCTTCTCTGATAATCGCCTCCTCGCCTTCAACCCATCGACAATCGAGTATCGACAGTGCTTCTGTGCTTCTTCGAGGCTTCGATGCTCCTCCTCCAATCTTCAAACTCCAATCTCAGCATTCACCACGGAATCAAGTGTGGAATCTCGTAATGTAAGTATATTGGTTAATTTTTTGATTTTTTAGGGTTTTTTCAAGCCTTCTGTTTGATTTGTTTCATACTTTCGTTTGGATTTTTCTTGTTTTTGAACTTTAGTAGATGGATTTTGTAGTGTTGTTCTTGATATTTCGAATTTCAAGTGATGAATCTTGTAGTTTTTTTCCTTGTTTTCGAATTTCAATAGGTGAATCCTGTAGTTTTAGTGATTGATATTAGTGCTGGGATTGATATTTTAGTGATTGATATTAGTGTTGGAATTGATATTTTAACCTAATTGTAATCAATAATTGATATTTCAGTGATTGAAATTAGCGCTAGGGTTGAAATTGTGATTGATAATAGTGGGGGGGGGGGCGCTCTTTGGATCAGCTTGCTTCAAGTTATTTGCAAGACTGAATGAATCATCTTTAATCCTCTTGTCGGAGTACTTGACTACTGTCTGTAATGTTATGCATCCTTTGATATTAGAAGTATGAATTTAATTGTTTGACAATAACACTCTGACTCTTGACTCTTGTTCTTCTATAATGTACTCAAGTTGTGCATTGCCTAGAAAAACTGCAATTATTGTTCTCTTTCGACCAATTAATTGTAATTTTGAACTTTCTATTTTTCTTAAAAGCACCAAATTACCTATTTCTATTATCTTGTTCTGATAGAAGGTGCACATTTTTGGTAATCTTTGTTGAACATTTAGAGATGGGGCTAAGTAGTTTATTATTTCTAATTTTGATGGTGCATTTGCTTGTATTGTAAAAATAAGCTGGTTGTTTGCTACCACTGTCAGTGCTTTAATTATTTGTATGATTTGTCTAGGACAACTGTGGGTAGTGTGACCCGTGAAGAGACCAATTTATCTACGTGGTTTTACTATGTTAAACCCACAAGGTCTATTTTCATGATATTTATAGTATCTTGTTTCAAAATTTCAATTCTTACTTATTTAGATGCATTTTTTGTATCGTGTTCATTTAGGATACCTTTGCAAGCAAATTCCAACTTTGGTTATGATTTTAAATGTCTCCCTTTTCCCTCTTCCATGTTAGTTGATAAAACTCTGACATGGTGATATTGTTTCAACAGAATGGGACCAAAGAATCTATAAGTAAACTTGTTTCGGACTTGAACAGTGCAACATTGGAGCCAGATGTTGGTGAGATTTTCTCAGAATTATTATTCATCATCATGCTATGAAACTGTAACTTTGTAGGGTTTCTCAGAATTGTTGGATTGGGAAAGGTGGGGCTTTTACTGGAGAAATCAGGTGAACTTCCTCTGCTTCCTATCAATATCTTTTGACTTTTTATGCCATGTGGTCTTTTTATTACTAATTTATAGTTATCTCTTGTTTTCTACAAGCTTATTCCTGGTTATAATAGTTGTATGATTATTTTCTACAGTATCTGTGGAAATTCAATTTTCAATTTCTAAAACATGCTTAGCAATAAGCATGTAGATCAGTCTATAAAAGTGTCATATATGGCTGTTAAAGAGTTTTTTGTCCCAAATTAAATTGTAAGAAAAATCCACTTGATGTTCTAAACTTTAATTCTTCTTCTGACTTCTCTTGGTCTTGTAATGCCTTTATGCTCATGTTTGGCCCATATTGGATGCTAACATCATTAGTTTGTAGGATTTCCATATCAGATTCATTAGGCATATTGATCCAATTATGGTCTTCAATTTTTGTCTTTGTTTGTGGTCTATTTATAATTGGATCAAAAACTTATGGAGCATTTAAGTTTGTTGCAAATCAAGTTTTTCGGGGTAGCAAGCTCAACTCTTCAAGACTTAAAGATGAGGATGATGATAACGTTCAGGATGATGTATGCAAAGCAGTCGTCCCTTGGGTACCTTCTCATACACTCAACCCATTACCAGAAATACAAACGGAGGTGTCAGATTCAATGGAAGCAGATGAAATTGAAGCATCAACTATGGAGATTGAGAATGCAAAGTGCCTATCACTTGTAAATTTTTGCATGAAAACTTGTATATGGTAGGAGAATTATTTTGGAAAATTGGTTATACGTTACATGTATATGAATTAGGTATATTTTTGACACACGATAATATTTGGGACGTGTGATATTTTGGGATACAAATTAATATATAATGATAATCGGTGATATTAGTTTAGTTGGTTATAAATTATTTATTATTTTAATTGTCTAGTTTATATATAGATTGTAGATTGTTTTAGAAGATAACAAAGTCGTTGCGAAAAATGTGTATATTTTTTGCAACGGTAATAGTTGTTGCTAAAAACATTAATAACAAATTTTACTTAATTGTTTTCCCTACAGTAAAGTCGTTGCAAAAGATTGACTATCATGTATTGCAACAACTTGAATTGTTGTGAAAAACATATATTTAACAACGAAAACAGTTGTAGCTAAAAATGCAGAAAATTTGGCAACGAGCTTTTTTGTTGCTAAAAACGTTGGAAGGAATTGCAACGATACTTCTTTTGCAACAATAGATCTCGTTGCAAAAAACAGATACCTTTTGCAACCACCATAGTCGTTGCTAAAACCTTTAGCTACGGCTGTACCCGCAACAATGGAATTCGTTACAAAAAACATTTTTAGCAACGAAATCAGGTTTTTAGCAACGACTTTTTCTGTTGCTAAAAACAAGTTTTCTTGTAGTGGATCGATACCAAGCATTTGTGTAAGCTTTGTTTCACTAAACGGGTCTTAAACTTGTCAATAGTACCATCAATCTTCATTTTCTTTCGAAAAATCCATTTGCGACCAATTGGTTTACAAGTAGGAGGAAGTTCCACTAACACATAAGTGTTATTTCCCATGATGGATTGCATCTCATCATTAATACCCTCTTTCCAAAAGCACTAATATATGATGCCATAGCATCTTCGTAAGTCAATGGGTCACCTTCCACAGTTAATAAATATGGAACATTAGAAGAAATTTCTTCTAGTACCTTCAACCAAAAATACTTCGAAATATGGTCCAAAGCTCTTAGCTTTAATCCGTTGTCTCTTGCTCCATCGAGGAATAGGATCAACACTTTGTTGTTCATCTAGGTGTAGACTCTCATCAGCATCTAGAGGTTAACCTTGTTGATTATCATCAACATCGTCATTGGTACAAATTTGTAGATTTCTTTGTCTACTAAATGATAAAAATCTAATTTCATCAAAAATTGTGTCTCTTGACTCAATAATCAAATGAATCGATATGTAGTCATTTTGTTCTATAACATAGAACCTATAAGTTTTGCTATAAATAGCATAAATTATAAAAATGCATTCAATCCCTCATTCACCAAGTTTCTTTCTTTTGTTATCGGGCAATCTTACAATGACCCTACAACCCCAAACTTTAAGATAGCTTAAGTTTGGTTTTCTTTTGTACCAAAGCTCATAAGGAGTTTCCTTATTTGTTCTCGTTGGAACCCGGTTAATAATGTGACAAGCTGTTAGCATTGCTTCACCCCAAAATCCTTTACTCAAGCCAGAGTAGGATAACATGGAACTAACCATCTCTTGTAGAGTAAGGTTTTTCCTCTCGGTCACACCATTTGATTGTGGTGCGTATCCGACGGTTTTTTCATGTATAATACCCATTGAATTAAAGTAAGTTGGATCAAAATATCGATTCTTAACCTTTTAAATTGACTACCAATTTTTATTTCTATTTCTTTTTTGTAAATCTTGAAGTAATTAACAGCGCCATATTTTGTATGTAAAAGGCATACATAACAAAACTTTGAAAAATCATTAATAAAAGTTAAGACATATTTTTTATTTCTCAATGATGGTATACTATGAAAGTCGCAAAGATCACTATATATTAATTCCAAAATCTCGAATTTTCATTCAACACTTTTAAATAGTGCTCTTGTGATCTTATTTTACATGCACATTTTGCAATTTTTAGACATTTTAGTGCACATAGAAATTAAGTCATGGTTAGACATAAAGGCAACTTTATCAAAATTCAAATGTCTTAGTCTAACATGCCACAAGTAATGTAAATCAACTTTTTCATTCATAGGTGAAGTTTCAAGAATACAAATAACATCTTTATTCAAATTTAAAAACAACTTAAAAAGACTATTACAAAGATAAGCACGTCGTACAAAAAAGTTATTTACACCTATACGCTTCAAACACTAGTTTGTAGCCCAATCGATTCAAGACCGGTCCCTGTAATACATATGATTTTAAGCTCCTTAATTACCGCTTTAAAATAAGATAATTATAATTAATTAATAATATTAACCTTTAAAATTTTGTTATTGTTTTAAAGATTTTATTTAATATTTAAACAATTAAGTTGAATAAAGACTTATTTGGTTTGAATTATTTTGGTGAAGCCATATAGTTAGTTGAAAAATAAATAAAGTATTACTCGTTGAATATTAAGATCAATTTTTTTTTGTTTATCTTCTCCCTTGTATAAAAGTAGTAGTAACAATAGTAGTAGTAATTTTGATAAAATTGCTTTTATGTCTAAGCATGACTTAATTCCTATATGCACTTTGAAACCATTCCTAAAAGGTGAGCTTTGTATTCACACTGATGCAACCATGGGGAGATAAGCTGGAAACCTAAGGGTCTTTGTTCCCTTGTATCTCGTTTTTTTGATTGGGTAACACAAAAATCTTTTCCTAAAAAAAAATAGTAGTAGTGATTAAATTCATAGTAGTAACTAGTAAGTATTACTAATGATGTTAATAATATATGTTAAAAATAAAAAAAAAAAAGAAAATTAGGATAAGGATCAAAAAACAAGGAAAAGAAAAAGAAAAAAAAATAAAGCTAAGTATATCTAGGGATGGCAATTCAGTCCAAAATTGACCCTAATTCGATTTGATCCGAGAAAAATAATCCGATTTGAGTCCGAGGAAAAAGTTATCCGACTCCGACTCCGACTTTACAATTCGAGTCCGAGTTAGAGACGGACAGGAGGTGGACCTTATTAAAAATCCGACACTCCGACCCAACTCTGACCTTGAAGGAAATCCGACTTGAATTTGACTTTTACCCCAATATTTTGTTTCCTTTAAAACTCTAGACGTGAGTACGTGACTTACTCTAGCTCTCTCTCGTGCTAATTGTAGTTTTTGATTTTGAAAAACTACTTGGTTACTTTATTTAGATTAATCAATGAAAATACGACAAATCAGATCAAGAGAAATTAAATACACTAAATCAAAATGCGAGAAAATTTTGTTAAATTGCAGTAGTAGGACTATTTATCTTGTTAAACTTGAATTCAAAGTACATAATTTTTGTTAAATTGTATTTGAAAAATATATTTTGTTAATTTTGTATGCTTTAAAATCATTACTACAATATCACAACGATAAAGTCCGAGTCAGGGCAAGGTTGGAGTATGCATAATCCGACTCCAAATGGAAGTGGACTAAAAAAAAAGTTCGACTATTATCCAAAGCAAAGTCGCAGTATGTATAATCCGAGTCGAGTCCGACCAATTGCCATCTTTTAAGTATATCACGTGAATAGCCTTACCTCATTTCCATCTTTATTTTATTCAAACTTTATCTTTCAAAATAAGGTGATAATAACGAAAAAAAAAAACCAATTCTTTCCTGATGAAACCACGGCTTCCCTCAGTGTGACCACCGCCATATACACTGCTCATGTTTGCTGGTCGCCACCCGTAGCAACCATCGCAGTACTTGCTGCCTCCGCTAGCTTTCAATTTCTATTTTCTTTTCATTCTCCAGGATGAAGGGATGGTGAAAATAGGAATGAATTAGCCATGAAAATTGAAAGAGTTGTATGCTTGAGAGTGAAGATGAAGACATGAATTACATTAGCAATTGGTGAATTGAATCTAAAGAGGAGGAATTGATGCTTGAGGTACATTCCCACTCAAACAAATTCAATTACTTGATTTAAATCTTTAAGAAGTGAAATTTTATGGTTTACAATTGAATCTTGTGAAAATTATATAAATTAGGTCACTTAATAATTTTTGGGTTTTAATTGATTAAATTGAAAATGAAAACATATATTAAATTTGTAATTGGTGATTTGAATCTAAACTAGTAAAATGGATATTTGAGGTACACCCATCAAGGTAAACTTTGTTGAGCTTACTTTGTATGTGTAGGAAAAAAAATATGTATAATTGTTTGATATTCTTTGGTATTAACTAGAAAAAGAGGATTGTAATCGAAAGTTGGGATTTTAGTTAGTCTTATCTTAGTTTAGGTTTAATTTGGAATGTTAAAAGAAATGGGGAGCAAAATTCATTAGTTAATGATTAGAGTTAATCGTAAAGATTATTCAATTTTAAATTGATTCTAGATGCAAATTGAGCTTTTTAAGTGTTTGCTTTGAAATGGTTATAAATTGAAGTATAGAAGTTCCCCTTGTTGTTGTCGGTCTATTGAAGAATAATGTTGAATCGAGTATAGTCTAAGGGATAGTAACAAATGATTTGACTAGAATTTGAAAAAAAGTTGATAGTGAATTGTAATTGGTAATTGATTTAGAAACGGGAAGAGTTAGAGTAAGATTTGGTTTAATATGGATAGAGATTAAAAAATGAATAAATAAATATGAATCAAGCACCATGAGTTGGTTTATTGTGTCAAAAAGGGTCCACTTAGAATTTGTAATATGAGTATAAATTTGAAGTTAACAAAGTAAGATGATATGGTAGGTGCTTTCTTGTTTGGTTATAATTTAGTATGTTTATGACGGTTAGCATATTCTGGTTAGGATTTTATGCGTTGCATTTGTTAGTTGAGGTTTTGAGGTGATTTGTTTAGTTGAGATATGTACTGATCTTTTTTATAGTTGAGCATTATATGATTATATTGGTAAGTTAGGATTATGAGTTGGTGTGGCGGATGATGAGTTGGTTTATTTAGTTTGAATAATGAGTTGATTATCGGTTAGTATTATGATGTAAATTATAAAGTTAGTTATATGGTTAGAATTATGTTAAGTTGTTAAAGATTACAAACTATATGTTAAAAGTGAATAAATTTAATAAAGGATAATGCCTACATTGTTCGTAAGTATCAATTTTGTTTAGGAGTATGTATATAATATTATTGATTATATATTAAATATAAGAAATATTGGATGAACATTGAATCAAGAACTAAGAAAACCAGATGTTTGAGATAAAAAGGGAATTGGTTAAAGTAAGATATAAGATTAGTTGTATTAAAGTTTGAATAAAAAAAATCATTTCATAAACCAAAGTTAAGCATAGATTATTAGCTAGTTAAGTCTAATCTATTGTAGATATTTAGCAAATATATGTTTTATTGAAGCTTTCGACTTCATTAAGAAATCGAATTAACTGAGATTGTCGTCTTGCTGTAATTGAAAAGGTTGGATTTCTTACTCAAATCTTTAATAGTTACGAAAAACCGTTATGAAGGTATGTATTTCATTTCAGTTGAGATTGGTTTGAATACATGGAGATGTTCTTCCTAATATAAAAATTTGTTTTTGTCAAACCTTAGATCTTCTACTACGGTTTGGATGTTTGCGGGGTGTGCAAACTAGGGATCTTTGTCTAATAGTTATCTAGAGGGCCTAGCTAGCCCGATGGAAAAGAAAGTTCATTCCATTTCACAGATTTATGATTTAAAGATTTTGAAAGGAAAAGTTTTAGTGAAGAAAATAATAAAGAAAGTTCTATCTGTTCTATGGATTGATGATTTTTGGACTCTAAAAGGAAATATTTTGGCAAAGAAAGTGGAAAGGTATTTGATTTATAAAAACAAAAAAAAAGAAGAAAATGGTTGTATAATGTATTTATGAAATAGTTTGTTTGGAAATTTGTAGGATACATTAATGTGTCCTACTTGCATATGTATTTAGATTTATAGTACGACATATAGCTCAACCTCTTTTGCTAATACTACATGCCTATAGATGACCTACTTGAAGATTAGAGTTGGGGTATAGTCAGAAAGCATCGCCACTCATTTTGTGTAAATAGTTATAAGATTTCCTTATCGCTTTAGTTTTATGCATAATTAGTACTTTGGTTGGGTTGTAATAGAAATTAAATAAAGCTATGTTAAATGTGTACTCAGCATAAAAAAAACTATGTGGTTTTGTTCTTTGAACCTGTCTTGGTAGGGGACAGATTTTGAGAAGCTTGAGATTGGTGAAATCAACGGCAGTTGAAAGCGTAAGGATTAGTAATCAACAAAGTAATCTCAACCAATCATATAAAAGAATGTAAGTAAAGCAAATCTTAATTTAAAACTATTTTTAGTTCTTATTTTAGATTATTGGAGAAAAAATTCTACCCTACAAGATGATGTGAATTTGAAATGTTTGGTGCTTATGCCACCGACCGGTTGTTATTTTGAAATGTTGGATTTTGATCTTGCAGGGTGACTTTTAAGTCAAAAGAAAGTTTTGGTTTATCCGATTTACAAACAGAACTCTACCTGATTTTCAGCTGAACTTTATATATATTTTAAATCGTTTCAAATGATTCTGATAATGTAATTTCTTTACATCTTTCGAAAATTGTAAACTCTGATATTTAAATTCTTAATAGATGTTTAGTAGATGATATAATCATTTGAGTAATTGATTATTTTATCAACGTAATAGCCCGATATAAGTGTTAAGCTTCCGCATTAGTTTAATTAATCTTGTTTAATCAGCTGGTTAGTTTCGGGTCGTTACAGTCCCGAGACAAGATTTCTACTAATTTCGAGTGAATAGTAAACATCCCTTAAAACCAAGAGATTCCCGAAGTAAACAATAGCTCAATTTGTCCAAGTCCTTTGCCTTGGACCATGATAGATGCATTGTTTCCCAAAAAGAGATGCTCCCCATCAACCATCTTATGTAAGATTTTGAACCATTTTGTAGAATTGCATATATGTCTCGAAGCCCCCGAATTGATCCACCAAGACCAAGTATCATCCTGCATAACATTAAAGTTAGTATTCATTGAAGAAAAATTCAAAGAAGAATTTTTAATCAAAATTATTGCGGTTTTCTAGCCACTATGCTGCAATTTTGATCCCAAGCATATTAGTGGAAAAAACGTCAACTGCTGCGGTTTTTGGCCCTTATATGCTGCAGTTTTGACCCCAAGCATTTGTGCTAGCAGTAGATAGACAATAATAAATGTTGCAGTTCAAAATCGCAGCAAAAAGGGCATTATATGCTGCAGTTCATGGGGAACCGCAACATATAATGCGCTTTATTTTTTATTCACAAAAGCACATTATATGCTGCGGTTCCTAGAACCGCAGCATATAATGGTATTTTTTTTGTTTTTTTTTCGTTTTCTTAACAAACCAATGCATAATATTCGTTTCTAATATGCACAAGTGAAATCACCAAATAATTCCCATAAATTCATCACCAATATATATACACTCAAAGAATTATAATAAACAAATCGGAACCGCAGTAGATGGGCTTCTTTAAAATGCTGCGGTTCAAAACCACAGCACAAAAATACATTATATGCTGCGGTTATATGGGAACCGCAGCTTATAGTGTGATTTTTGTTTAATTCAAAAAACCACACTATATGATGCGGTTCCCATAGAACCGCAACATATAGGTAGTTTTGTTTTTTGCTATTTTTTGTTTTATTAATAATCCAATGCATAATATTCATTTCTAATATACACAATTGCAATCACCAAATAATAACCATAAATTCATCACTAATATACACTCGATCATTATAAGTACCAAGATTCCATTTTCACTTTAGCCCAGGTCCTGGATGTACTGGTTTGGTCTCCACGTGTCATGCAAGGTGGCCTGGTCGCTAGTTTGCTACTGTGCTGTTCTGAAACCATGAGCTGTTCTGCGTGGTCTATATGCAGCCTTGTGTGGCTCCTTTGGTATCTTTATTTGATACAACCACATTTGTATCAATTCCCCCCTCTTTGAAAAAAATTGTCCTCAATTCTAAGTACTCCATGGCTTGCTAAACTAACGCCCAATACACCTAATGCTTGTTGGTTCAGTTTTGTAAAAATGCACACACTTCCATTACTGTCAAATGATCTGTTGTTGAGGGTTGGTACTGCACTGCTGCTGCACTTACAAGCTTGCTGATTCTGTTGCCTGTTCTATTGGCCCGATGTTCTGTGCACACACACACATGTAAGCATGAATGCCCTTGTGATCTGAATCAGGAAACCTACTTCTGGCCTGCTGTGATGGCCTGATGTTCTGTGCACACACATACGGAACTATTGTTGTGTGTTGTTGCACAGACCCAATACAAACTGCTCATAACAAGCTTACCAAGTTCCCCATGATCATTACACATGTAAGCATGAATGCCCTTGTTCTCACTTGCATAATGAACCACACCCATATGTTAAACAAGCTTAACAAGAAGATTAGCTTGCTTGTATTACCTAGACCACAATTAACTTGTATCATTCCCCCCTTCTTAGAAAAAATTCGACCTCGAATTTTTGTAGGGTTAAACTCAACAAATCTCTCTGCATGAACATAATCCATTAAAGGTGATTTTTCAAGCATAAAATCAACCTTGACAAACTCATGCTTCCTAGTTTGCTCTACTTGTAAGCCAACCTTCAATCTTGGATGAGAATCCACTACTTCAAAGCACTCCATTGTAGAACCAACATTCTCCATGCAAATTGTCTCAATAACCTTCACAAGATCTTTAAGGCTCTCAATACAAGGTGTTTCAACCACTTCTTCAAGAGTGTTAACAATCTCTTCACAAGATGCTTCAACATCTCCTTTATGATCAACAATCATCTCTACACAAGATGCTTCAACAACTTCTTCAAGATCTCCAACACTTTCAACAGAAGGTGTTTCAACCATGCTTTCAAGATCATCAACAACCTCTACACAAGATGTTTCAACTACTTCATCAAGATGTTTCAACCATGCTTTAACAAACTAATAACATAAATTTGAATAATGTAAAATTCATAAATACAATGATATCTTTAGCACTAAATTACTAAATTACTTGTTAAATAATAAAGATATGAACTTGCAAATTAGTAAAATAAATATAATAAACTTGATTTCGTGGGTTATGTTATCTACAACGAAAAACAGAGAAACAAAATTAGTATACAAACAGTTACCTTAATTTTCGAGTGTTTTCATGAATATCTTGCAAAACTTAAATGTTTAACAAATTAAAAAGAGAAAAAATATCTTAATTTCATGGGTTTTGAAGATGAACAAGACCAAAGTCTGAAATTTCGAATTTATGAATAGTTACAGCTGTGGGTTTATGAATAAGAAGTAGCAGTGAACAAGAAAATGTCGTGGGTTTCAATGGGTTTTTCGAGTGAAAAGAAGTAACAAATATGCCGTGGGTTTATGAACCAAGAAGTAGCAGCGTGAAGAAGAAGATGAAACAATAGCAGTCGTAAGAGTGTTTTATGAAAATTCTTCGTGTGGGTTTTGTGAAAACAGTAGCAGCATGAAGATGGGTATAATGTTAAGAGCAAGAATGATGAAGAAGAGCAAGAACTAAGATGATGAAGAACATGGTTTTTTGAAACTGTGGTCGGGTTTTTTGAAGAAGATGAACGTATTATGTTTAATGCATGAAACAGAAGAGTACGTAATAAGACGCGTTTTTGAAAGTATTAAATGCTGCGGGTAATAAGAAAACCGCAGCATTTAAGTGGCCAAGTGATTATATGCTACGGGCTAGGAAGAAACCGCAGCATTTGATTGGATTATTTGCTGCGGGCTAAGAAGAAACCGCAGCATTTGATTGTTTTTTTTTTTTATTCTTTTTCCTATTTATTGGTACGTATATAAAAAACCGCAGCAAATGGCACGCAGTAGATACGTTTTTTTTCCACTAGTGATAGTTACCTACTTACCTTAATTAGTGTATAGTATTAAGGGAATTATTCTTCTTTTATTTGTTTTCATAGTTAGCGGCTTAAACCCTATGTATAAATTAAGGCTATTATGCTCATCAGAAATTAATACAAACTAAGTATTCAAAACCCAAATCAGTCTTGTTTCCGCATTATGATTTTTTCAATAAAACACATAAGAGAAGTCACATTTATGGAGGGAGATCAATTTTTTCTGAAATTACAACAGTATAGACAGATTTCGTTGGCCAAACGTTTACAAGAAGCTTGCCCTTAGATTCTATGGTCCCTATAAATTATTGAAGAAAGGTTGGCAAGGTCGCATATCAACTAGAGCTTCCCCTTCCAGCTTGATACACTCCAATTTTCACATGTATCAACTAAAAGCTGGCATCGGAAAACCCACTGCTTCTGATTTTCCTACCCAACTTTTAGCTGATTTGGAATTAAATGAAGAACCAGTGGACGTTTTGTACATTTGTTGTAAATTTTTTAATGTTGATCTGTATGACATCTTGGTACTGTGGAAAGACTTGCCCCCTTTTGAAGCCACTTGGGAGGACATGAATTGCATACTGCAGGCTTTCCCTATCATCACCTTGAGGACAAGGTGAGTGTGCTTCCCCCTAGGTAATTTCATGGCTGGGTCACATGCAAAGGAGTTGATCATCTACAGTAGAAGAAGGAATAATCAGGAGGGAAATAGAGATTCAATGCATCCACTACTAGATGTACAAAAGGAATAATATTTTTTATGGAGTCAGTTACACTTTCTGTTTTGACAGCATATCAAAGCTATGTAATTAATGATGTAAGGGTACCTTATCATTAATGGCATAGTGTATTTTGGGAGCTAGCTGTGCTCGTAATCAACATATTTTCTCTATATTCTGTCTTTCTCTACTTCCTTGTCTTGCTTCTTTTCCTTAATTCCTTTTCCCTTAAATACCGAATACCCAAAAACAAACAAGAACCATAACAGTGTGAAAGGAGGGTGATTGGATAGACGTGAGGATAAGGGTTATGTGGGATAGCTATTTGAGATGAAGAGTTTGAGGGCTGTCTGGGTTCATTTAGGGGAATAAAGGATGAGTTGGGATTGAGGAAATTTGCTGTGTGTCTGTGTTCGGCAATCAATAAGTTTTTAAGGGTTTCCAGCAACTTTATTTGGCTTTCTATGATCATAGTTGCTAAAGAGTCCTTTAAGGATTCTTAATTCTTGCTAAATTTCTCCTCCATAGCAGCTACTTCAGCTTGGATTTGCGTAGGTATCAAATCCTTTAACGGGATCAAATCCTACTCTAATGATTCAATTTGCTGTTAGTTTATGGGATTTCCCGTGGCACTAATACCAGATGATCGGCTACTATTTTTGATCTTTTGTTATGGTTTAAGGAAAGACAAGGAAAAAGAAAAATAAGGCAAAAGATCAGAAGAAAGAAAGGAAAGTAGTATGTTGAATTCCAAGCACAACTTTCCTCAATTACACTATTCCATTCATGATAAGCAATGCCTTACATCATTATTTACATAACTATATATAGAGTTTACTTCTAAAATAGTGTAAGGTACATTGTATATTTGGCCTAACATAATAATAAAACGTGAAACTGTTCCTCTAACCGATTCATTCTTTTTGTGTAGGCGCAGGTGGAACAACAGTAGGCAGGTGCCTATATGTTTCTTCATCTAACCTGCTTCTCACGAGCTGTAGGCATGACAGTTTCCTAACTTTATACATTAACTTAAGGAACTTACCTGGCCATAAACTTAAGAAACAAAAAGCCCATATATGGATTAGCACGTCTAGGGTGAAACTGCTTCATTCCTGGAACATTGGTTCTCTTTGATGTCACCTTTAGTCATATCAAAGATCATTCAAACCAATGCATAACAGATTCATTCAAACGAAGTGCTTCGTGGACAACCTTTCTCTCAGAATTCAACATAAGCATATCCCTTTGGTTGTCCGAATAGTCACCCTGTTGACAGTTTCACATGAATGAAAACGCTTATGGACTTCTCCAGCCGTGCAAGCATAATCAACCTGCAACGTGTCCTTATCAGCCATGATATCATGAATAGGTGCAAATGACCCGCTAAAGATGTTCTTCACCTAGTAAACTAATTTGGGTACATCCCGAATACAATAAGAAGTTTCAATAACACTGGATCAAAAGTCTAAAGCTCCAAAAAGTTGATGAGAATGAGCTAAGATGTGCGTGCAATAAACGATGATATGAGAAGATATCATGACCAGCCTTGACAGGGGTCAGATGACTGATAAAACAAATGGAGTGTATATGTTATGCAAGTAGGATATCACATTGTTCGACAGAACAGATCAAAAAGATGATTAAAAGCTGAAAGTTAGCGCATTAAAAATGTATGTGCAAAATATTAATCTCGAGTAAATCTGGCGAAAGATAATCTGGGAGAAGAAAATTAAGAATAATCTGAAAGAAATAGTTAAGTTTCTGAGAGATCTGGGAAGATTGAATAAAGCATTTGGGAAGAGATAAAAAAGTGAAACAGGGCGAAAGAAGAAATTGTTGTTTTAGATGCCTACGTGAATTCGTTAGTACAGTTGTAGACAGTTGGGATTTGGTGCAGAGATAGTGGGACACGTGTTGAAGGTTGAAAAAAAGCACCGGTTAAATGAAAAAAGGCATAAACTCACATGTAATACCCCAAATAAGTATGACTATAAACACTATAATAAACAATAGAGTAATGCACCACTTATTGCATGATTAAAATAGATTTTGAACAAAAAGATTCCAAAGTTGGACTGTAGTAACCTTCTGTCTTGATCTGCACATACCACTCGATGCACTCACTCCCGGTCGAGCAACCCACATTTGGTCGAGCGAGCTTCATACTTCTACTTCTTTCTTGTTGCTTCGATCAAGCAACCCTCATCAATCGTTCCAAACTTCAAACCATTCTCATACGACACATCTTTATCGACTCTTTCCAAAGTATAAGACAAAGAATGCAGTGGCGGACTGTAACAGGCTCAAATTTCTTAATCTTAATCTTCCGATTAATTATTCCAAAATTTCTTTTCGAATTCCTAATCTTTTGGTTATCTAATTCAAATCACCTTTAATTCCTAAACCTTATTCCGATTTTTGTAATTTCTTCCAAATATTAAACTTAAAAATATATATATATTCTTAAATTTATTTATAAGCCCTAAAATATTATTTTATTATTTTATACTACGAAAAGTAAAATTTTAATATTATATTTACGGTTTTATTAAAACGTTACGTTTCAATTTCGTTTCCTTAAACTCACTTTACTACTTATCATTTTAACTTTACAACTTTGATTTAATTATTTTATACCTAAAAATTAACTATATTTTTCTTATTAACTTTAAGTATAGCTTTAACTAAAATTTTCGAAGTAAACTATCATATTTTCATAATCAAACCTTAATCATACTTTCCCATTAATCTAAAACATTTCACTAGCATAAACTAGAACAAAAATTTGATGAATCAATATCCTTTCTACATCAATCCATAATGTTCATCACTTACACAAGCTATCACCATTTCCTTACACAAGTTAACCTTCTTCTACACTCCAAACTCGTACATATCCACTTACACACTCCAACTCTTACACATTCACTTACACACTCTAAATCACTTACACAAGTTAATCTTCTTTTTCATACAATCTTATGAACTAAAAAGTTTCCCAAAACCCATTATAAATACCCCTCCTTAGCCATGAGATCACTTGCACCCCCATCATCAAATCTTTCTACCATTATTTCTTATATCTTCACTTCATTAACATCTTACTAACTTTATACCCTTTTTATTTGTTGAAGAATCAAATGAAGATGGAGCTTGATCTTATCACTTCTTAAGCCAATAATCATCAACTTTTAAAAAGTCAAGTATTATCTTTTGGAGCTTGGATATCATTTTCTTTTGGGTAATTGAAGATCTACTTCTTTGAAGCTTGGAACCTTGAAGACTTTCTCTTTTGGAGCTTATTTCCTTAAGTTCTTATTTTCCTATTATTATTCTCTTACTTGGTTTAGCACCACCTTCGGAGGAAAATGGTACACATTTTCTTAACTCTCTCGTTATGTGATATTTATTTATGGTTACTCGATAATATAAAAGCATGATCAACATGATTTTATTTTAGTCATTTAAACTTTATATGGTAATATTAAAGTCATATCCAGTTTAGTGATATTTTCGTCAAAACAATAATACTTTTGGGATACTCGAAAAAAAAAAGTCATATATATGGAAAATTTTGATTAATATGATAATATAAATATATATGAATTTTACTAGTTAAATAAACTTATGTGTTTAAAATGATTCCATATCATCTTGGTGTTTTGATAAATTTTTAATCGGTTTATTGGTAAAATAGTCAAAGAAATTTGTTAAAATGCTTAGCATTGTTTTTCTTGTAAACTCATTTCATATAGATTTTGGACCCTTAATAATTTGTCGGATTATGTTATTTTTATAGTGATGATAGATCCGTTTTACTATTTTACTGGTTATTTGATAAAATATGTTGTTAAGTACTTAGAAATATTACCCTTGACTGTTATGATTATTTATGACACAATAATGACTTAGTTTAGCCTTAGGAATCTTAGTATAGCTACGAAAATTTGTTATTTAATTAATATTAATTTATTAGATACTAGTAATTTGTTTCTATTAAAAGGGTAGAATTGTCAAAAATTTGACTAGTGGAAGTTTGACTTATAAGAATGTAAACTATTTCGGTTTAGAGTCTTGTTTGATATTGCATGATAATGATATTGATTGTATGACTCTGATAGTAAGGTAACGTCGAACCATGGACCGGCATGTAAAATCCCAGCGTCCGTGTTAGCCGGCACGTAAAATGCGATGTCAGACAGGGGGTCCGAGAAAAACCCATCCTGTGAAGTCTCGAGCATAACAGTATTGAGAGGAGTGACGACTCCCACCACAGTTAGGGTTTAGGACTACGGTCCTCACCTAACCAAACCCTTACATATATCAGTTGTCATTATTGTTGTGATCTTGTGATGTGCTATGATGGTAAAGCTATGAGGCTTAATTGAACTTGATTAAATAAGCATTAAGGTTACCAAGTATTTAGTAGTAGTAATGAACTTCTGCAAGTATTGAGAATGTAACTTAATGGCTTAGTAAAGGTCAATAATGAGTAATAACCTTCTATATTGTGCTTGATGATTATTCTGTAAGCATGATTTAACTATCGCATCATAAGCTTGTTGAGAAAATTGTACTCGGCTTTATCGCTGACCGATTTAATCGGCTGTCATCCATATTATGGATGACAGTATTTTGCAGGAAAATTTAGCTCAGGTTTCGATCCAGGCTGCAACTTTAATTATTCTATCGAGGACTTAGCTTCAATGATTTTACTTGATGACTATATTGTACTTATGTTTTTTTATCGTATTTAAGTAAACCTTATTTTATATTTTCTCAGTTGTAAGATATATTTTTTTTACTTATGTTTTGAACAATTTTAGTTTAAATGGTTTTAGCAGTTCGGCGTTTTACACTTCCGCATTATTTATTTTAAGTATAATTATTAATGTTAATTATGCATCGAGAGTGCCGCTCCTGCTACACGTGGTATCAGAGCTAAAGTTACTCGAATCTTGGAATTTTAGTTCCATGTGAAAGGCTCGATAGCCGACTAAAAAAAAATAATAAAAAAAAATTTCAAATGATATTTTTTCAAAACAAGTCTTCCTAAAATTTCTATTTGTTTTCTATGTGCTTATGTGATTATGTGTAAAATTACGTGCCAGATTAATTAAGTTAATGTGAAAGTTAGTTACATGTTTAAAAAATTTTTAGGTAAGAAATGGCGTAACTTCATCTGATCACGAAGCTAGAGTTCGAGAGCTAGAAGCACAACTAGCTCAGATGGAAAGGACAAATGAGCGACTGATCACCCTCATGGAGAATCAGGCTCAAGAGGCCAATGTTGATGGGAAATACTTTAAGAATATGGCATATCATCATCCGCCGCAATACGACGGAGAAGCTGATCCGGTTCGCTTCGAGAATTGGCTCGCAGAGATGGAGAAACTTTTAGAGGTCATTAACTGTCCAGCGCACCTAAAAGTAAAGCTGGCTTCCTTCTACCTATCTGGTCCAGCAGAGTTATGGTGGCGTTCTATCAAGGCCACTATGACTGATACCTTTTGGGATGATTTCCTTATAACTCTTCGTCAACAATTCTATCCGCCATCACTCCAACGGAAAAAGGAGAATGAGTTATTACATCTTCGTCAGGGTCTTATGACCGTGATTGAGTACAGTTGTAAGTTCAATGAGCTGTCTCGATTTGCTTCTGACATTGTAAGCAAAGAAAGTGTTCGTGCATCCTGCTTGTGCGAGGGTCTTAATCTTAAGATCCAAAAGGGGATCGGGAAGTATTCTGACTTCCGAGATCTCTACGACCGAGCGCTTGAGTATGAGAGGATCCTTGACAAGGAGGACAACACCAACAAAAGAAAATTTGGTGGAGGCAACAACAACAGGAACAAGAGGCCAACCAATTGGGATCGCAAGCCGTTCCAAACAACAACTTCAACAAGAGTCACAGTTTGGAAGTGTCGCTTATGTGGTAAGGATCACCGAGGTCGTTCATGCACTGGGAAGATCATCTGCTTCAAATGCAAAAAGGAGGGTCATGTTTCCACTAACTGCCGAGAAGGGATCCAGTTGGGAGCTAGTAGTACTGGTAATTATGGAGCTCCTAGTTCTTCAGGAAATGTTCAGAGTATTGCAGCTAGGAGGACTGCCGGTTTGCACGCTATTAGCAACCATGTAGACAATCTTCATCAAGCGTTTGAGGGTAAGGTCATTTCTGGTCACTTTGTCGTAGGAGACTCTTTAGCTCATATTCTTTTTGATTCAGGAGCTGACCGATCTTTTATCTCTTCTTCTTTCCTTCATAAATCCTCTATCTCTCTTGAACCTCAAAAATTTAATCTCCAAATTCTATTACCTGACGGTTCACCATTCCTATGTGACCGTATCTTTCCTAATTTCCCTCTTAAGATTTCGGACAACCATCTACCTGCCGATTTAATAGTGTTTGAGTTGGGTACATATGATATTATTTTGGGGATGGACTGGTTGGGACGTCATCATGCAGAGATTTTGTGTAAAGAGAAGATCGTTCGGGTTAAGGCTCCAGGTGGAGAATGTTTGATTAGGAAGAATTCTGTGTTTCCCATTCAAACCATTTCTGCAGTTCAAGCCATTGAGATGATTAAACATGGAGATAAGGGATATTTGTATTTTATTGCTAGTAGTGAGGAGAAAATCAAGTTAAGTCTTGAGGAAACCCCAATTGTTTGTGATTACCCTGATGTTTTCCCTGAGGATCTACCTGGTTTACCTCCAAGGAGAGAGGTTGACTTTCATATAGATCTAATTCCTAATGCTACCCCTATCTCTAGGACTCCGTATCGTTTTGCTCCAGCTGAGTTAGCCGAATTGAAAAAGCAATTAGATGAGTTATTGGAGAAAGGTTTTATCCGACCTAGTGTGTCACCCTTGGGAGCCCCTGTTCTGTTTGTGAAGAAGAAGGATGGAACGATGAGATTGTGCATTGATTATAGGGAGATTAATAAGATCACCATTAAGAACCGTTACCCTTTGCCTAGGATAGATGATTTGTTTGATCAGCTAAGAGGCGCTCAGGTGTTCTCGAAGATTGATTTAAGGTCTGGATATCATCAATTGAGGATAGCCAAGGAGGATGTTTCTAAAACAGCATTTCGGACCTGATATGGACATTATGAGTTTTTGGTGATGCCATTTGGGTTAACAAATGCTCCTGCAGCATTTATGGATTTGATGCAGAGGTATCTTCGTCCTTATTTGGAAAAATTCGTGGTTGTTTTTATCGATGATATTTTGGTATATTCAAGGAGTAGGGAAGAACATGAAGAACACTTGAGAATGATTCTAGAGCTTTTGAGAAAAGAGAAATTGTATGGGAAGTTTAGTAAGTGTGAGTTTTGGCTTGAGGAAATTTCTTTTCTAGGTCATATGGTGTCTAAGGGTGGAATTTCTGTAGATCCTGAGAAGATTAAAGCAATAACGGACTGGCCGATTCCTAGAAATGTGACTGAAGTTCGGAGCTTTTTAGGATTAGCTGGGTACTATAGGAAATATGTTGAAAACTTTTCTAAGGTTGCTCGTCCCATGTTTAAGCTGTTGAAGAAAGGGATACGATTTCAGTGGAATGAGAGGCACACAATTGCTTTCGAGGAATTAAAGAAAAGACTTACTACCGCCCCTGTTTTAGCAATGCTTGATTGTAGCAAGCCATTCGAGGTCTATTGTGATGCTTCATTCGAAGGTTTAGGTTGTGTACTTATGCAAGAAGGAAAGGTCATAGCTTATGCATCGAGGCAGTTAAGGCCACATGAGGTGATTTACCCCGTGCATGACATTGAACTTGCTGCAGTGATCTTTGCTTTGAAGTTGTGGAGACATTATTTGTATGGGTTACTGTGTAAGATCTACACTGATCATCAAAATTTGAGGTATGTCTTCACCTAAAAAGAATTGAACATGCGCCAAAGGCGATGGCTTGAGGTTATTAAGGATTATGATCTTGAAATTGTGTACCACCCTAGAAAAGCGAATAAGGTAGCTGATGTCTTGAGTAGGAGACCGAGAGTGTCTGTGAATGCCATTATGTCTGTACCATGGGAGTTGTATCGTGAGATGCAGAGTTTGGGATTAGAGATTTGTAGTCGACACGAGGTTGGTCAGTATTTGGGAGCAATGACTATACAACCCACTTTGTTTGATCGTATAATTGAGGCACAACTTGAGGATCCAGAGATTGTTGAGTTGATCCATAGAGTTGAGAAAAATGAGACTGATGCTTTTGAGTTAGGAGAAAGAGGAGAGTTGAGGATGAACGGTAGATTGTGTGTTCCAAATCAATTTGAATTGAAGAATGAGATTCTGAAGGAAGGTCATCAAAGTTTATTTCATTTGCATCCAGGTCGAGATAAGATGATTGAGGAGATAACAGAGATATTTTGGTGGAAAGGTTTAAGGAAAGATGTCTCTGATTTTGTGTCTAAGTGCCTAGTCTGCCAGAGGGTAAAGTTCGAGAGACAAAAGAGTTCAGGGTTGCTTCAACCGTTGCCTGTCCCAGATTGGAAGTGGGACTCGATTTCTATGGACTTTGTGGTAGGACTGCCAAGGACCCAGCGAGGGAATGATGTTATTTGGGTCATTGTTGATAGATTGACCAAGGTCGCTAGATTTGTGCCAATGAAGAATACTTGGGGGGCCAAGCAATTAGCAGATGCCTATGTCCGAGAGATTGTCAGACTTCATGGTGTTCCGAGGACTATTGTTTCGGATAGGGATCCGAAGTTTTTATCGAGGTTTTGGGAAAAGTTGCAGGAAGCTTTTGGGAGTAAGTTGTGCTTAAGTACTGCTTTTCATCCTGCGACTGATGGTTAGACTGAGAGAACTATTCAGACTTTAGAGGATCTTTTGAGATGTTGTGTGTTGGACTTTGAGGGTTCTTGGGAAGATAAATTACTGATGGTGGAGTTCGCCTACAACAACAGTTTCCAATCTAGTATTAGGATGGCACCGTATGAAGCTCTTTATGGAAGGAAGTGTCGAGTACCTTTGTGTTGGGATTTGATGGATAGGACCATTCCCGAAGGTCCAGATGTGATTCAGGAATCCATTGATGCGGTGAAGATTGTTCAACAGAACATGAGAGCAGCACAGAGCCGACAAAAGAGTTATGCTGAGAATCGTCGAAAGATGTTGCAATTTGAGGTTGGCGACAAGGTTTTCCTAAAGGTTTCACCTACAAGAGGTGTCCAGCGTTTTGGAGTTCGAGGAAAGTTGAGTCCAAAATTTATTGGACCTTTTGAGATCCTGAGGAGAGTCGGGGAAGTTTCTTATGAGTTGGCTTTACCTCCAACTTTAGCAAAAGTTCATAATGTGTTCCATGTTTCACAGTTGAGGAAGTATGTTCATGATCCGTCTCATGTTCTAGCTCACGAGCCGCTTTTGATTGAAGAGTCTTTGGTGTATGAGGAACGACCAATCAGGATCTTAGATACCCGAGTAAAAGAGTTGAGAAATTCGAGGATCCCATTGGTCAAGGTTTTGTGGTTAAACCACGGGGTTGAAGAGGCGACTTGGGAAAAAGAGGTCGACATGAGAGAGCGTTATCCTAACCTTTTTGGTAAGTCCTAGTTTCGGGACGAAACTATCTAAAGGGGGAAAGAGTTGTAACAGGCTCAAATTTCTTAATCTTAATCTTCCGATTAATTATTCCAAAATTTCTTTTCGAATTCCTAATCTTTTGGTTATCTAATTCAAATCACCTTTAATTCCTAAACCTTATTCCGATTTTTGTAATTTCTTCCAAATATTAAACTTAAAAATATATATATATTCTTAAATTTATTTATAAGCCCTAAAATATTATTTTATTATTTTATACTACGAAAAGTAAAATTTTAATATTATATTTACGGTTTTATTAAAACGTTACGTTTCAATTTCGTTTCCTTAAACTCACTTTACTACTTATCATTTTAACTTTACAACTTTGATTTAATTATTTTATACCTAAAAATTAACTATATTTTTCTTATTAACTTTAAGTATAGCTTTAACTAAAATTTTCTAAGTAAACTATCATATTTTCATAATCAAACCTTAATCATACTTTCCCATTAATCTAAAACATTTCACTAACATAAACTAGAACAAAAATTTGATGAATCAATATCCTTTCTACATCAATCCATAATGTTCATCACTTACACAAGCTATCACCATTTCCTTACACAAGTTAATCTTCTTCTACACTCCAAACTCGTACATATCCACTTACACACTCCAACTCTTACACATTCACTTACACACTCTAAATCACTTACACAAGTTAACCTTCTTTTTCATACAATCTTATGAACTAAAAAGTTTCCCAAAACCCATTATAAATACCCCTCCTTAGCCATGAGATCACTTGCACCCCCATCATCAAATCTTTCTACCATTATTTCTTATATCTTCACTTCATTAACATCTTACTAACTTTATACCCTTTTTATTTGTTGAAGAATCAAATGAAGATGGAGCTTGATCTTATCACTTCTTAAGCCAATAATCATCAACTTTTAAAAAGTCAAGTATTATCTTTTGGAGCTTGGATATCATTTTCTTTTGGGTAATTGAAGATCTACTTCTTTGAAGCTTGGAACCTTGAAGACTTTCTCTTTTGGAGCTTATTTCCTTGAGTTCTTATTTTCCTATTATTATTCTCTTACTTGGTTTAGCACCACCTTCGGAGGAAAATGGTACACATTTTCTTAACTCTCTCGTTATGTGATATTTATTTATGGTTACTCGATAATATAAAAGCATGATCAACATGATTTTATTTTAGTCATTTAAACTTTATATGGTAATATTAAAGTCATATCCAGTTTAGTGATATTTTCGTCAAAACAATAATACTTTTGGGATACTCGAAAAAAAAAAGTCATATATATGGAAAATTTTGATTAAAATGATAATATAAATATATATGAATTTTACTAGTTAAATAAACTTATGTGTTTAAAATGATTCCATATCATCTTGGTGTTTTGATAAATTTTTAATCGGTTTATTGGTAAAATAGTCAAAGAAATTCGTTAAAATGCTTAGCATTGTTTTTCTTGTAAACTCATTTCATAAAGATTTTGGACCCTTAATAATTTGTCGGATTATGTTATTTTTATAGTGATGATAGATCCGTTTTACTATTTTACTGGTTATTTGATAAAATATGTTGTTAAGTACTTAGAAATATTACCCTTGACTGTTATGATTATTTATGACACAATAATGACTTAGTTTAGCCTTAGGAATCTTAGTATAGCTACGAAAATTTGTTATTTAATTAATATTAATTTATTAGATACTAGTAATTTGTTTCTATTAAAAGGGTAGAATTGTCAAAAATTTGACTAGTGGAAGTTTGACTTATAAGAATGTAAACTATTTCGGTTTAGAGTCTTGTTTGATATTGCATGATAATGATATTGATTGTATGACTCTGATAGTAAGGTAACGTCGAACCATGGACCGGCATGTAAAATCCCAGCGTCCGTGTTAGCCGGCACGTAAAATGCGATGTCAGACAGGGGGTCCGAGAAAAACCCATCCTGTGAAGTCTCGAGCATAACAGTATTGAGAGGAGTGACGACTCCCACCACAGTTAGGGTTTAGGACTACGGTCCTCACCTAACCAAACCCTTACATATATCAGTTGTCATTATTGTTGTGATCTTGTGATGTGCTATGATGGTAAAGCTATGAGGCTTAATTGAACTTGATTAAATAAGCATTAAGGTTACCAAGTATTTAGTAGTAGTAATGAACTTCTGCAAGTATTGAGAATGTAACTTAATGGCTTAGTAAAGGTCAATAATGAGTAATAACCTTCTATATTGTGCTTGATGATTATTCTGTAAGCATGATTTAACTATCGCATTATAAGCTTGTTGAGAAAATTGTACTCGGCTTTATCGCTGACCGATTTAATCGGCTGTCATCCATATTATGGATGACAGTATTTTGCAGGAAAATTTAGCTCAGGTTTCGATCCAGGCTGCAACTTTAATTATTCTATCGAGGACTTAGCTTCAATGATTTTACTTGATGACTATATTGTACTTATGTTTTTTTATCGTATTTAAGTAAACCTTATTTTATATTTTCTCAGTTGTAAGATATATATATTTTTTTACTTATGTTTTGAACAATTTTAGTTTAAATGGTTTTAGCAGTTCGGCGTTTTACACTTCCGCATTATTTATCTTAAGTATAATTATTAATGTTAATTATGTATCGAAAGTGCCGCTCCTGCTACACGGACCCAGGACTTAAACTCAGTGAGAGCATAATCGACAAATTAATAATTTAATAAAAAATCATAAATACAAAAAAAAAATATTGTTTTCAATTCAATCCTATAAAACAATATTTTGTAATATATTTTGACGAGTTTTCATATTTTAAAACCGACAGATGACATGATCATTGGGAACACTGCAAAAAACTCCCTTCTCAATTAAATTTACTAAGCAATCATTCATTCATTGATCATCTATTTTTGTCGCAATTTTGTCATCACGATATTCACTGCAACTAATAATTTTTTGAAAGTATTTTTTCATGAGTGACACTATTATCTCTACCCATTAAATAATTATATATCACTAATCAATAGTTTTTAATTAAATTTTCTATCAAAAATAATCCACTTTTTAAAATTTATAATTTAAATAAAAATTTTGCAAGAATCAATTAATGAAGAACATACTTAAATAAATAACAAAATAATTAATTATATTTAAATAAATAACAAAACAATTAATCAAGAACACATATACAACTTATAAAAAACAAAACTAATAGTAATTGAAATTAATCAAGAAAATATATACAATTTATCCAAAAAATTAATGCTAATTGCAACTAAAGAAATTTATTGTTCGTGGTCGTTTTTTTATGTTTGCAATTAGAATTAGAAGCACAGATAATTGTATATATTAGAGCTGTTGAAATGTGACCCAACACAAAAATTCGAACTGAAATCGAAAGTTAACCGATCTGAAAATATGTTTCTTTTTTAGGTTTTCGAACCGATATTATCCGAACCG
The DNA here is from genome assembly GCF_026212465.1 of Amaranthus tricolor. Lineage (NCBI taxonomy): Eukaryota > Viridiplantae > Streptophyta > Magnoliopsida > Caryophyllales > Amaranthaceae > Amaranthus > Amaranthus tricolor. Next base: position 16,685,765 of record NC_080048.1, read on the forward strand.
AAGTTGTGCCCGAACCGATTTACGACCGAAAACCGTAAAATCGAATCCGAACTGCGACTGATTTTTAAAATCGACATATAACCGTTAACAGAGATTACCCGAAACTAATAGTGACCGACCCGAGTCATACCCGATCCGAATCATGCTCAAAACCGAACTTGATCCGGCTAAAACCGACTTAACTCGAACGAATTTTTAATCGAAATGCCATAAACCTGAACCAATTTTTAACATAGAGGTATGTTCGACTAATATTCAATCATCTTATTATTTAATCTAATAAAGTGATAGAAATTTTAATAAATGAAATTTTATACATTCATGGTTTCATATATTTAGAGTTAATAATCAATGGTCGATGTTTATTTAACTATTTTTAATCAATTTAGATTGAAAATAATAAAACTTTAATTATAATTTACATTCAAACAAGTAAAAGTAACAAAGTAATAATCATTAACTGATTTGCATTTTAACTATTTTGCCTTAACTAAGGGGAATCTTATCAGCAATTAAAAAATGCGAACAACTTAATCTGATATTTACTCGATCTATTGTAATTATTAATTCGTAGCCGAATTCTACTTGAAAATAATACCCGAATCCGATCTGTACCCGGTAAAACCGAACCAATTATTAACCGATGACAGTCTGAGACCGATTGACTACACGACACGAACTTCAACCGACACCGAACCGATGCTAACCCGATAGCTCAAATTACCGATCTTCAACTGAACCGTGACTAACCGACCTGACCCGAGTGTGACCGGCAGTAATATGCATCCGAAAAATGACCGATCTGAAATACAACTGAACCAAATGACACCCGTCCGAAACCGTCTCGATCACCCGAATGAACACCTCTAGTATATATCAATAGTTTCGTGAAGCATCACTGATTTGATGGAGTGTAGTTGGTTAGCAGATGTAAATATTTAATGTTATTTAAAACTACTGGGTCGGCCCCTATATGGTTAAAGTTAATGTCATCATTAAGATTATTGACACTTATTTTATTCCTTGAAATATGACTATTAATTACTTTTCTAAAATCTTAACATTTGTGTCATTGGGTATGAAGATTCTAAGTTAGGAGGATGTTACAATCCAAACACTAATAATAGTTTGAATAACTCATCCAAGTTTATCCGCAATAATTGTTTTATTGTAATCACGGCCAAAAATAGGAAAAGGATTAGTGAACGTTATCATTACAAAATACTTCTAACAAGCATGTCCTGTTTATTCAGAGTCACAGTGATTGGACATTTTTGCTGTCTTTTTCCTCCTATTTTGTTTCGTGATTTCGTAAAAGCAGATAAACAACAACTGACTGCACTTTTGGATATTATTTCATGAGTCATGACATTAATACATTGTGTTTTGTCATATTTATCCACTACTATCATTTCTTGCCCTTCTATTATTATTACTTCTACTTTCTTTGGTTTGTATTTTATGCATTTGCTAAAATATTGTGTGGAGGAAAATTAGTAAGCATGTAGACTGTTATATTTGGAATATGTCATAATTTTGATCAGAAAATATATAGATTTAAAAAATATATGGAGGGCCAAATTGATGAAAATGATGATGTTGAAGAATAAAAAATTAGACGAGAATACTTTTAGAATTGACAATTGTCTTGTGGTTGTAGATTTGGCAATAACTTCATTGAAAGAAAAATTTTAACAATTAAAACTGTTTGATAATATTTATTAATTTTCTTTTGGCTCTAAAAGTTTAATATCTTATAACAATGATCAATTAAAAATGTGTTACAAAATTTTATGAACACTTTTTCAAATTAATATTAATCTAATATTGATGGAAATGATCCTTTTAAGAATTAAAAGTTGCAAGTAATTTTTACAAATCGTTTGTTATTGGCATTTGAAATCCTCAAGTGTTTCAAAGTTGCAAAGTGTTATTCGAATGTTTCAATTAGTTTTCAAATGCTCTTAATTATACCCGTGATAATTGTATTTGCTAGAAAAAAGCTTTTTAATGTAAAAATTATTTTATTTTTGAAAAGTCCGAATGTCCGATGTATATCAAGAAAAATAAACAAAAACACCGAATTAGATGAAAACAGCCCGACGGCATAAAAAACTCCAGAAAAGGTAAAAAGTCATTGGACCACGCTCCAAACTAAGACAGGCCACCCAAACAACATAGGAGTGGACTATGTTCAAAACACCAATAACAATAAAAATCAAAAACTTACAAGTCCAAAAACACCAAAACAACCCCGCAAAAACCTCAATCTTGATCCCAATATGCATAAACAAAAGATGTAACACCCCCATAATTAGGTTCAATTTTAAAGGATGTTTAAAGAAAAATATAAACCAAACTAAATTATGAAAGTATTACGACCACATCTATTTCTGATAAGAAATAAATGCAAGCCTAAACAAATATATAAAATAATTTTATACAATAAACAAATTATAATTGAGTTGCAAATAATTTTAGAAAATAATATATAGTTGAGTTAAAATCAATTTTTGAAAATAATATTATATCACCTAAACCAATTAATTAGTTGGATATTTAATAATGACAACACATATATCCAATTATTAATTTGAGGGAAGGAGAAAGCCAGTAGGCCGATGCTTTATCCCTAAACCTACTTCATCAAGAGGTCGTCACCCCAAATAATTCAAGGCCAGCAGAGTAGTCTCAAGTAACCTTAGTGTGCATACCTCTCCTACTTGGATCACAACAAATAGAAGAAAGACCAAACTTCGTATCAAGTACCAGAAATAATAATACCTTTCGACAACTAAACTAACCACTTTTATACTTGGATGGCAACAAATATCAGAGCTGCATTTCCCTCATGTTACACTTTACGTGGTTTAATATATTTTATAATAAGTCGTGAGGACACAAACAAATAATCAAACATACATTATATATTTTATTTATGATCATAAAATTTTCTCAACAAAAATATATCTCAAGAATATCCAACTGAAATCTCATTTGCCAAATTACCATTTTAACATCAATTGGTGACAACAACAATTTATATCATAAATGTTTCTCTTTTAAACTCAATCATATTTTTAAATCGTTATTAAAATAAAATAATAATGTGTTTTATCAAAATAATACTATTATAAATTAAACATGTAACAAAATATTAATAAATATAATTTGAGAATAAAATATAAAAACTATAATATCGTACAAAATCATGCTTCTCATTCAAACACATATGACTTAGCACATAATATTAACGAGATAATCCTAATTGGATGGACATTAAAAATTACCTTATACAACGGCCCTAGAATATAGATTTACACTCCTATCAACTTTCATTTATAAATGTGACGTCTGAAATATAATTGTTGTTTGTAATTTGTAGATAGAATATGTCTAAATATTGAAAAATATTATTAATGTGAAAAAGAAATTGATAACAATAGATGAAAAGAAAGACAAATGGTTGATGAGAGAAAAAGAATGAGGAGAAAAAAGAAATTTAAAAAGAATGAATGAGTTAAAGTGTAAAATGATTTAATTTATAGTTGTAAAATGTGATAGCTAATTGACTTAGATAGGAAGAGTGGGAAGAAGTAGAGGAATAAGAAAGTTATATTAGGAGATGCAAAATGGAATTTAACATTATTTTTTTAAGTAACCGTGTACTTTCGTTTTTCAAATTCAATTAATTTTTTTTTATATTGAAACTACTTCTAAGTTTTTGGGTTCTTTTTTTTATCTTATTTTATTTTATTTAAAATTAATTTTTACTATATGTGTAACTTAGTCGTTTTAATAAATTTATTTTTTTCTGGATTTTCATTAATTTACATTCTTAATTATTTATTGTTCTATTTTATTTTTATTTTGTTTATTTATTTTATTTTATTTATATATTTATTTTAAAAATATTCCGGATATTAAAAGATTACAACGCAAAGCAGCAGCTCCCAAGGCAGCCTTTAAGGCAGTAACCATAGTAGCAACCAACCACCAACAACAGTAGACCCAAAGTAAAATCACAGATGTCCCTCAGATCAGGAACCGGTAAGGGCGAAAACAAAACGTTGCAGTAGACCCAAGGCCAGCCATCAGAAGCCAGCATACATCAGTATACAGAAGACGGTAAGCCACACTTCAGATAGCACCCAAACCAATCCAAAACCACCCAGCCCACATAGCAACCAAACAGCTTTGTAACAGCATCCTACCACATGAATCAACAACCCCCAAATAGAGCAACAATAGCCTAACTCCTGCACCAAACAAAACAAAGATCCAGCATGCAAACCAACATACTGCACCAAGATTGGGTCCCTCGCCCTCTCAATCTTGCACTGAATCACTCCTTCACTTGGAGATAGCCAAATAAATGCGAAAGCCTTCACAAACTCCACCAATATGCACCCAAGAATGCGCTTCTTGATTCTCAGGCCAGCCTCGTGATCCTCCTCTTCAGGTTTCCCTCACCCTTGGGCTGAATCCACGACCTTCCTCAAGGCTTCACTCGCTCTTGTAGCAAAGGTTACACTCTAGATTACTCCTCAATCTAGCTTCAGAGATTGTCTACTCTTGAATCGTGTTGGGACTGATTGAAAACTATACGCCAATATACTCAAGGAAATGAAGAGAATGTTCTAAGCAATGTAAGGGATTGAATCTATGTAAACTGAATTAAAACTCTTCTTAATCTCCGGAATCCATCATTACACTAAGGCTAGATGCCTATATATAGCTTTCTATGTATTTACAACGGCTATCTTTACACGTGCCTATCACAAGGCTTATTTTCAGAACAGAAACCAAACAAAAATAGACTAAGTATTGGGCGCCTTTTACTGATGACTGGGGTACCTTGCAGTGATCCCTCCGTCTTCCATAGTGATTGTCAGTAGGGTCCTAGGCCCTTGATGGGTAGGCCCATGTATAAGGTTGCCATATCCACCTTGGTCATCCTCTGGAAGCTCGTGGTTAATTCTCAGGCAGTGCATCAAGATGGCCTGGTCGTCAGATTTTCGAACAGTGTCTTGTGATTGTCCTGTTCCCATTCTTGCTTGCTTGGAATTCTCTCCTGTTCCCTTCTTTGTTTGCTTGGGGCTCTCTTGTTTTCTTGGGAACTGTAATGATCTTGGTATGCTTGGGGCATCCTCAGGATGAGTGGTATCATGGAGAACAGAATGGGAGCTTGAATGACTTGAACCATGATCAGAATCACATGCATATGGTTCAACTCCTCCTTCTTGAGGAAGAATTGACCTCAATTCTTGGCTTGGTTGATGTAGTTGCAGGTCTCCAATATTGAAGGTGTTGGACATATTGTATTCAGCTGGTAATTTCACCTTGTAAGCATTGTCTCCAATTTTTGCAATGATTGGGAACGGTCCTGCTGCTTTGGGCATCAGTTTATTTTTCCTCTGTTGAGGAAATCTCTCATTTCTTAAGTGTATCCAGACTAGATCACCTTCTTGCAATGGTTCTCTTTGCTTGTGCTTTCCATCTGCTTTTTTCTTATATTTCTCATTGGCCATCATTTTGTGCATCCTCAGCAACTCCTCAGCTAAGCTAACTGCATCCCTCTGCTTTTTGTCCTGCATATTAATGTGTGTGAGATTGATTGGCAAAAGGGGGTTTTCCCCATAAACACACTGAAAAGGAGTATATTTTGTGGTGTAGCTTGGACTTCTATTATAAGCAAATTCAGCCTGACTCAGCTTGAGATCCCAGTCCCTGAGGTGCTTACTTACTAGGGTTCTTAAGATTGAACCTAGGGTTTTGTTGGTGACCTCTGTTTGGCCATCTGTCTGAGGATGATGGCTGGTGCTAAACAGAAGGGTTGTACCTAGTAATTTCCATAAGGTCTTCCAAAAATAGCTAAGAAACTTGCCATCCCTGTCAGACACAATGGTTTTGGGCACCCCATGTAGTCTCACAATTTCACTAAAGTACAGCTGAGCAATGTGTTTGGCATCATCCACTTTATTGCAAGCAATGAAGTGGGCCATTTTTGAGAATCTATCAACAACCACCAAGATAGAGTCCTTTTGCCTTTGGGTTCTAGGTAGTGCCATGACAAAGTCCATGCTCACATGCTCCCAAGGCTTATCAGCTACAGGCAGTGGTCTGTATTCACCTTTGTGAAAGGTGATTTTTGCTTTAATGCATGACTCACACCTCAAAATATGTTTGCCTATTGGTCCCTAACATTTTAGGCCAATAGAAATGTTCACTAAGCATATTTAGGGTCTTTTGTATCCCAAAATGTCCACTTAAACTCCCCTCATGTATTTCCTTTACTAGTAACAGCCTTAAAGGAGTTTTGGGTATACACAGTCTGTTATTTTTAAACAAAAAGCCCTGTTGTAGGTGAAAATCACCTTGAGGTTCTGTCAAACAAGCAGCATATATATCACAGAAGTCAGAATCATTAGCATACAAATCCTTAATCATTTCAAAGCCAAGCACTTTAGCATCAAGAATAGCTAAGAGGTTGTATCTTCTACTTAAGGCATCAACAATAACATTGGTTTTCCCTGTTTTGTACTTTGCAGAGAAGTTAAAAGTCTGAAGGAATTCTATCCACCTAGCATGTCTAGGATTGAGTTTGTTCTGTCCATGTATGTTTTTCAAAGATTCATGGTCAGTGTATAGGATGAAAGGTTGTATTTTCAGGTAATGAGACCAATTTTCCAAGGCCCTAATCATTGCATAAAATTCTTTATCATAGGTTGAGTAGTTGAGTTTTGACTTATTCAGTTTCTCACTGAAATAGGCCACTGGTCTGCCTTCTTGCACTAGGACTGCGCCAATGCCTGTTCCACTAGCATCACATTCAACCTCAAAAGGTTGAGTGAAGTCAGGGAGCTTCAAAACAGGGGTTGTGCACATCTTGTCCTTAATTGTTTCAAAGGTTTTCTGTGCTTCCTGGGTCCAACTAAATACTCCTTTTTTAGTACATTCTGTTATGGGGGCCATAATGGTACTAAAGTTTTTAATGAACCTCCTATAAAAAGAAGCAAGGCCATGGAAAGATCTCACTTGGGTAACAGAAGTAGGCACAGACCAGTTCTTCACAGCCTCTACCTTGGATGGATCAACCTTCACCCCATCTTTACCTATAATGAATCCCAAAAATCCCACTTCCTTCATAAGGAAACTGCATTTTTCCAATTTCCCATATAATTTTTGCTTCCTCAAAGTTTCAAACAGTTGCTGCAAATGACCAAGATGTTCCTTCAATCCTTTGCTGTATATCAAGATGTCATCAAGATAGACTACTATGAATTTTCCCAAAAAGGGTCTCAACACCTCATTCATCAATCTCATAAAGGTGCTGGGGGCTCCTGTTAGACCAAATGGCATGACAAGCCATTCATACAAGCCATACTTTGTTTTGAAGGCAGTTTTCCACTCATCTCCTTCTTTCATTCTGATCTGATGGTAGCCACTCCTTAAGTCAACCTTGCTGAACCAATGGGCACCTGCTAGCTCATCCAACATATCATCTATCCTAGGTATGGGAAACCTATATTTGATAGTTATGTTGTTAACACTCCTGCTATCTATGCACATTCTCCAAGTCCCATCTTTTTTTGGTACAAGCAGAGTGGGCACTGCACATGGACTGAGGCTCTCCCTTACATATCCCCTGCGTAGTAACTCCTCAACTTGCCTCTGTAACTCTCTAGTTTCTGTGGGATTGGCTCTGTAGGCTGGTTTATTGGGTAAAGGGGCTCCTGGTATAAGATCAATCTGGTGTTCAATTCCCCTTACAGGAGGCAAACCTTCAGGCAACTCATCAGGGAACACATCCTTGAACTGCTGTAACGGGGGTTTCACTGCTTGAGGTATTTCAGCTGCTTGCTCTACTTCCTTAGTGACTAAGACATATACCTCATTCTTGTTCTTGATTTCCTTTTCACAAACTTTCCTGCTGATCAAATGTACGGGTTCCCTCACGGGAGGGGGAACAGTTCTGTGGGGAGGCAGGGGAACTAACTCCTTGAGCTTTCCTTCATGCTTTATGATATAGGTGTTTATAAACCCATTGTGCATGCTCCTCTTGTCATACTGCCATGGTCTACCCAATAGTACATGGCAAGCATTCATATCTAGCACATCACACAGCACTTGATCCTTATATGATCCAATAGTAAACCCTATTAAGCATTGCTTATTCACTGTACCAATAGCATTGTTGTCCAGCCATTTCAGTTTGTATGGGTGTGCATGAGGTCTAGTTTTCAAGTTCAGATCTGTTACTAAAGCCAAGCTAACACAGTTTGATTCACTTCCTCCATCAATAATCATGTCACAGACTTGGTCTTTTACCTTACACTTTGTTTGAAAGATATTTTCCCTCTGGTTGTTTTCTTCTTCAGCATAAGTAGTGTGTAGGCTTCTCCTTATAATCAGGTTGTAGTAGCCTTCCTCAGGTAAAACCTTCTCCAATCCTTCCTCAACCTCTTCTTCATCAGTACTATGTTCATACCTTACTGTTTTGCCAAATTCATCAACTCTGTAAGATCCATCTGGCTCATGCTCAGCCACTGGAGGCCAATCCTCCTCCACCCTACCATTTCTTACTACTAACATCATCTTGGGTTGGGTATCCTCCTTGATTTCCCTCCATTCCTGAGCAGTGAAAACTCTGATGTTGGGGCAATCCTTTTTATAATGTCCATGTCCATGGCATTTAAAGCAAACCACCTTGTTCAAGGGCATAGGTATTCTGTCAGGGGCATTGAGGTTTTGCTCTGTTTTTCTCTGTGCCTTGGGTGATATAGGTCTAGATTGTTTGGGTGGGTATGCCTTAGGGGATCTGTTGTAGTTGTTCCCTGTCACCCTTCTCTTGTTGAAGTTTTGCTCATAGATTGGGGCTAGGTTAAAAGCTGTTTGTAGGTCTAGCGTAGGCATGGTCATGAGTTGATCCCTAATGTCTTCTCTCAACTCAGATAAAAACTTAGTCAGTTTCAAGTCCTCTGCATCCTCTATATCACACATCACCACCAACTTTTCCCATTCATGTATGTATTCAGTCACAGTTCTGCCCTTTTGACTAAGAGTGCTCCACTTAATGTACATTTGATGCTTGAAATTGATGGGAACATACTTCCTGTTCAAGTGCTTTTTCAATTTATCCCAAGTATCAATTCTTTCCCTATGTTCCCTTACCCTCTGCCTTTGTATTCCTTCCAACCACATAGCAGCAAGTTTAGTGAGTTTCATTTTTGCCACTTTGTACTGTCCTTCAGGTGTAGTTCCTCTATATTCAAAGTATCTTTCCATACTTGCTTCCCATTCTATATAATCCTCAGGATTGTTGGACTGTCCATCAAATTCCTTCATGTCTATCCTCAACATTTTATCCTCCTGATCATTATTAGGGTGATGGGGTTGTCCCTGTGGAAATCCTCTTTGCATTATCATTTGTACGAATGCCTCTACTGCCTCCATTCTTGCTTCCATGGTTTAGGTCTCAACAAACAAATAGCAAGCACACAGACACAAAAAGGCTTCTAAGTCTCAACAGCTAGGAACCAACACACAAAGCACACAGGGGCTCTAAGTCTCAACAGCTAGGTACCAGCTCACAAACAAGATGCTCAAACAAATAATGCAACAAGACAACAATGTATGGATGCACAACAAATATCACAGCTATACCAACAAACAATTATTTCTAACAAGAATCAGGTTGATAAACTCCCACAGCAATAATGACAATCAACAATGTATTCAAGAATACCAGAAACGAAATTCTGAAACCCTAAATCAAATTTTTTTTTTTTTTTGATTTTCAAATTCAGAAAACGCGCCAAGTAAAGAATCTCCTTCAAGATTGCCTGATAGATGTTCAAATGTATCAAATCGTGATAAGAAAACGTGTAATTGTGAGCAATTAACAAATTTAAAAAACAATTGAAACAACGAATTTGATGAAGAACAAATGTAGAGAACCAATTTGTCAGAAAACGAATTTTGCTTTTCCAGATTTTGAAAACTTCGTTTAACCCAATTAGAAATTGAATTAGCCCTTAAAAACTATATCAAAGATTAATTGAAGATCACCTTTATCCGGATTAACAATTGCATGTAAATCCGAATGTGAGTTTAGAACGATTTTACCAGATTCGCACGCGTTACAAGCCAGTCGCCTCTGGTGTTCCTTGCAGGATATTCCTTCGTTTCTCTTTTCAACAATGGTGGGTTGTGCCCTCTCGTCACTTACGCTCTGATACCAATTTGCACCAAGATTGGGTCCCTCGCCCTCTCAATCTTGCACTGAATCACTCCTTCACTTGGAGATAGCCAAATAAATGCGAAAGCCTTCACAAACTCCACCAATATGCACCCAAGAATGCGCTTCTTGATTCTCAGGCCAGCCTCGTGATCCTCCTCTTCAGGTTTCCCTCACCCTTGGGCTGAATCCACGACCTTCCTCAAGGCTTCACTCGCTCTTGTAGCAAAGGTTACACTCTAGATTACTCCTCAATCTAGCTTCAGAGATTGTCTACTCTTGAATCGTGTTGGGACTGATTGAAAACTATACGCCAATATACTCAAGGAAATGAAGAGAATGTTCTAAGCAATGTAAGGGATTGAATCTATGTAAACTGAATTAAAACTCTTCTTAATCTCCGGAATCCATCATTACACTAAGGCTAGATGCCTATATATAGCTTTCTATGTATTTACAACGGCTATCTTTACACGTGCCTATCACAAGGCTTATTTTCAGAACAGAAACCAAACAAAAATAGACTAAGTATTGGGCGCCTTTTACTGATGACTGGGATACCTTGCAGTGATCCCTCCGTCTTCCATAGTGATTGTCAGTAGGGTCCTAGGCCCTTGATGGGTAGGCCCATGTATAAGGTTGCCATATCCACCTTGGTCATCCTCTGGAAGCTCGTGGTTAATTCTCAGGCAGTGCATCAAGATGGCCTGGTCGTCAGATTTTCGAACAGTGTCTTGTGATTGTCCTGTTCCCATTCTTGCTTGCTTGGAATTCTCTCCTGTTCCCTTCTTTGTTTGCTTGGGGCTCTCTTGTTTTCTTGGGAACTGTAATGATCTTGGTATGCTTGGGGCATCCTCAGGATGAGTGGTATCATGGAGAACAGAATGGGAGCTTGAATGACTTGAACCATGATCAGAATCACATGCATATGGTTCACATACGACACCACACCTACCAAAGAAGCACCCGCAACCTACCGCACATAGAGCACCAAAATCCCTATAGTAGCCACCAGCTAGCACACACCAACCCAAAACAGCGTCAACTATCAATCTAGCATCAATAATCCAAGACACACACGACCAAAATAGAACCTAGCACCGCAACCACAAGAACAATCACCAACAAGAAAAAGGACCAGCATAACACTGCACAACAAACCAAAAACAACCAAACAACAACACAGACACCACAAAACCAACCAAACAACCCCACTGCACAACAAAACACAAAGATCAAAACTATCCAAAAAACAAAAGAACCATACACAAATACAAACCCAAAAACACAACCAAAACAAATTGGGAATGTATTGAAGGCATATTTGAGGTTTTTATGTATTGAGAAAGAATTAGGAAGATATCATAAAGACTCCATTATTAGTGATTTAGCTTCTACAATTGCTCATATATGATGTTATTACGTGATTAGTTGGATTGTACTCTAATGTTTTATATGCTTATCATTTGACATATATATTTTTATAATACTTGCAATTTAGATAACTTTGTAGATCTTTAGGAATTATATTATCTTTATAATACTTTAATGAGGGTCTTTTTTTATTTCACATCAAGATCACAAAAATATCACAATATGTTTATTACAAGTATACAAACTTGTGCAATACATGAATTTATTAATATGAAATATATAAAAATATAACTTTAAAGAATAATGCAAGTATATAATATCATGATTAAAACTAACAAATACATGACTTTTTTAAAGCAAAATTAAATATTGATTTTTTCATAAAATTATTTATTGAAATACATCAAATTTTCATTTAATTAAACATATCAATTTTTAGGTTAGTTACATAATATAAATATTGTACTTTACCTAATTTTACCTCGAATTTAAAAAATATAAGATTTAAATTAGGTTAATATCATCATGTAATCAACTATCATCTATTATTAAATAATTTCATTTCTCAATACTTTCTAAGGATGACATTTATCATTTTCGAACATTTTTATTAGTACGTATGTTTTACCTTTAGTTGCCCCACTTATTTTGTCCATTTTCTTTATTTGGAAATATATCAAACCATTTTTTTATCATTTCATCCACGCATTTAATTTTCCTTTAATATCATTTACAGGATTAAATCTTTTTATTTATTTACTACCATATTCTTTACTGATAATATTTACCAAGATCGATACGATGCTAAGAACTTTGATGAACGATAATAATAACAATGAATTAAACAATGTATGATAAACTAAAACTAGCAAAAGTAACACAAAGATTTAAGGAGGTTCACCCAATAATGGCTACGTCCTCCGTGTGTGTAGTTTCTTGTTTATATTATATCAAAAGGAGTATAAAACACTCTTACAAAGAAAGTATTACAATTGAGTAAGAGATAAAATCAAAAAGGCTATGTGTTTGGCTTAGTTGTTGTGTTTTATTATTCTCTTTGAGAGAGTATAAGAGCTCTATTTATATACTAAGAGTACTTAACGATAATTGCATTTTTTTGACCGATCGACCAATCCAAGAGCTCGCTCGATCGAGCGAGCTGGTCGAGCGACCTTCAGACTTCTTCTGTCAGTTTCTACTCGAGCATCGATTTTTCAGATTTACTTCATCTTGCATCGATTTTTTTATTGAATTTGTTGTTTCATATCTTTTAATTTGTAAATTGATTGTTGTTGTATCTGAATACTGTATTAGGGTTCTTAAAATTAGCTAAATCAATCCGTAAAAATTAGCTAAGATGAAGAAATTGACAATCCGTAAAAAAGCCAGTGATTCGAAAAAGAAGCAGTCTGAGTTGTCAAGTGAGGTGGGTAATGTAAGGGTAGATGAGGTGTTGATTGAAAGTTCTGAGTTGGTTTTAGCAAATGTAGATGGTAATGCTGATGAGGTTGAGGATAGTAGTGATGATGATTATACATGTGTTAATGAAGATGAATATGAGGATGATTCTGATTTGTTTGCGGAAAATGTAGTTTATGGTCTTGATGATGTGTTTATAGATGATGAGGAACTTAGGTTGATAGTAGATAAGGAGGTTGATGAACAAAACAGCAGAGACATATACTTTAATGATGATGAACCGCAGTCTGATGATTATGATTTGAGTGCATTGAATGATGATGAGGAAGGTATATGCAGTTATCCTACATTCAACCCTGAGGTTGATTTCAAGGGTAAGATTAATTTGTCTTTAGGCCTTAAGTTTCCTTCGACATATGTGTTTAGAAAAGCACTAAGGTACCATGCTATTGAATGTGGTTACAATTATTATTACCTGCATAATGGTACAAATAGGATAAGTGTGTATTGCTACAACAGATGCGATTGCATGAAATCGAAAGCTAGAATTGTGAACTGTGTTTGTGGGAAGGAGAAGAAGTGTTATTTTAAGGTTCATGCCGTGAAACTGAAAGACGAGGAGACAATTCAAATAAGGAGTTATTTTCCAAATCACACATGTGGTCACCAACACCAAAATAAGAAATTCACTGCTTTGTATTTAGCTGAGAAATACATAGATGATTGGAGGGACAATCCAACTTGGGAATTAAAGGCGTTTAAGAAACGGGTTAATAGAGAGTTAGGTTGTGAAGTGAAGTATTCTAAGTGTTACATGGCTAAAAGAATTGCAATGAAAATGATATATGGTGATGCTAGTGAAGAGTATAGCAGGGTGTGGGATTATGCGGAAGCAATAAGGAGGTTTAATCCAGGAAGCACTGCAATCGTTAAATGCATTGGAATAGACACACCCCCACCTTTGTTCCAAAGGATGTATATATGCTTGACAGCGTGTAAGGAGGGGTTTGTTGCTGGCTGTAGGCCTATTATAGGTGTTGATGGGGCACATCTGAAGGGCAAATTCCCTGGGGTTTTGTTGACTGTTGTAGGTAAAGATGGGAACAATAATATCTTTCCCATTGCATGGGCTGTGGTTGAAACAGAAAATGTAGAAACTTGGACTTGGTTTCTAAATCTTCTGGTAGAAGACCTTAGATCAGTAACTGCATCGAGTAGTTGGGTTCAAGCAGAAGGTGAAGCTTTCACCTTCATGAGCGATAGGCAAAAGGTAATTACTTGTTAACACATATCTTGTTTTAAATGTAACTAATGCTATAACCCTAATATTAATTTGTGGAAAATGTAGGGTTTGGTTGAAGCTTTGAACTCAGTGGTTCCTGAATGTGAAATTAGGTTCTGCTGTAGGCATATATGGGCGAACTTCAAGATCAGGTTCCCTGGAGAGTTGTTTAAACAACACTTTTGGAGAGCAGCCAGAGCCTACAACAAGGTATGGAATCATTTATGTTTATAGAATGTAATAAATATCTGACATAATGTCAAACTAATTAGTAACAATGTGTTTACAGAATCATTTTGATAGAGAAATGAATGTAATAAAGAATATTTCTGTTGACGCATATGAATATCTAGCTGCTATTCCTGCAAAACACTGGTCTAGGCATGCTTTTTGTAGTAGGAGTAAGTCTGGGATGTTGTTGAACAATATTTGTGAGGCATTCAACAATGTATTAGTAGAAGCATGGGGGAAGCCTATAATTTCTCTAATGGAGTGGATTAGGAGATATGTAATGCAACGAAGCGCAGCCAAAAGGGAAGGGCTTAGTAACTTTGAAGATGTGTTGATGCCAGCTATCACCAAAATGATTGAAAAACATGCAAAAGAAATATACGGTTTAAGGGTAATCCCAGTGGATGTGTATGAGTTTGAGGTGGATGATATTGACGACTCTTACGTTGTAAACTTGGCCAACAGAACTTGCCATTGTGGAAGTTGGGACCTTATAGGGATTCCTTGCAAACATGCCGTTGCTTGTATTGTTCTTAGAAAATTAGATGCCAACGACTTTGTCCACGAAGCGTATCTCGTAGAAACATATCGAAAAACGTATAGTCCAAAGTTTTATGGTATGCCCGGACACAAAATGTGGCCAACAACCAGTTTAGCCAAACCACTTCCTCCACCATATCGAAAGATGCCTGGAAGGCCTAACAAGAGGAAAAGAAAGAAGGAAGTTGATGAAGGTAAAGGAGGTAAGAAGGATGTATGTGCTGTTAAGGAATTCAAGCAACGGAGATGTGGTAACTGCGGTGACCTAGGTCACTACAAAAAGGGCTGCAAGAATCCACCTAAACCACCACCAAGAAAGACCCAGTCAAAAGGTGGAAGACCTAAAATGGGATCTTCTTCTACTCAACAATCTACAACGAATGATGTGCCTAGCTCCAGTGATCAACAACAAACGCAAAATGCTGCATCTACTTCATGTCTAATGGATCAAAATAGTCAAATATAGACTTGTACTATGTTGAATAAAGTTGCTGTATTTTAGCAAATGTACTATGTTGAACTAAGAATGTAATGTTGTTGTACCCTGTTTAGCAAATGAACTAGTCAAATGAACTAGTCAAATGAACTCAGAATGTTGTGCTTTGAATCAGTAATTGTTGTTGTACCCTGATCAGTAATTGTTGTGCTTTGAATCAGTTTTTCCCATTGAAGTTGAGTATGCAGCAAGTCAGTTATTGAATCAGTTGTACTATTTGTTTGAATCAATATGTTGTGCATTGTGTGCAGCAATATGTGCAATATGTGCATATACTGTGCATTGTGTTTGAATGTGTTTGACTAATACAACAATATGTGTTTGAATGTGTTTGACTAATACAGCAATGTGCATTGTGCAATATGTTGCTGTACCCTGATCAGTGAGCCTTGACTAATACAGCAATATGTGCAGCAATGTGTTTGAATCAAGAATTGAACTGTGCATTGTGTTCTGCATGTAATTGAACTGATCATGTGGAGCAAAAGAATTTAACTGATCATTTGTACTATGTGTTTGAAGTTGAACTAATCAGTTCAGTATTTTAAGTTGAGTATGCAGCAAATCATTAATTGAATCAGTTGTACTATGTGTTTGAATCAATACCTACTGAAGTTGAATATGTGCAGCAAATGTGTTTGAATCAGTAATGTGTTTGAATCAGCAAATTGAATCAGTATGCAGCAAATCATTAATTGTGTTGTGCAGCAATGTGTTTGAATCAGTAATGAACTGATCATGTTGAGCAAAAGTGAGCCTTGACTAATCAATAATTGAACTAAAATCAGCCATTTCAGGTTGTGCAGCAATGTGTTTGAATCAGTAATGAACTGATCATGTGTTTGAATCAGGTTGTGCATCCTTGACTAATACACAGCACAGCACAGAAAACACCAACAATTACGCTAATATCCAAATCAAGACCAACAACAACAATTGGCACAACACAGAACAAAAAACACCAACAGAAAAACACAGCACAACACAGTCTTGACTAAAAAGTTAATTCATTCATTCATCATCATCATGTTACAATATCCAAATCAATGTTACAAAACTAAAACCCTAATAAAAAGCTTTTAATATGATTTCCATGCTGCCTCTCATTCATCCATTTCTTCTTAATCATTTTAATTTCTGAAAAAGCTTGTTCCTTTTCATGTTCCAAGCAAGATATCCTTGATGTCAAAATCTTGATTTCGGTTGCCAATTGTCGCTTTTCCTCCACAAACTTGTTAGTGAGTTTTCTTTGCCAAACAGCCATTTCAGGTTCATCAACCCATTTAAACTTTTTGCAACCCCTCGATCTTGTATCAGGATCATAAAAAACGCAAGTATTAAACCTTCCTCCAGGATTTTCCTTGGTCCATGAAACCCTCCTTGCAAAGGAAACTCCACACCCACATTTTTCAATTGAAGAATTTTCGCTTGAAGAACAAGAAGACATAACTGATTAATTGGAAGAAAACGATGATCTTTTAAGGTTTTAGGGATTCGAATGCCAACGACAATGAAAAAAAGACGCAAGAGAACAAGTATTAGGGTTTATCGCTGCAAATGGGAGAAAGCAAGAATGGAATTGAATCGAAGGCTGTTAACTGAAATGAAGAAGATTTAGGTTATTAAGGGAACCACGTGCCTGGCACGTGCTGGTCAACGGTTAAATCTACCGGTCAAACGCCAAATTTCGTTACAAGGTAGTCTTTCGCAAAAAATTGTATTATGTAAGGTAGTTTTTTGCAGAACTTTTTATTTAAGGTAGTTATTTGTAAAATGGGGTTTATGTTAGGTAGTTATTTAAGGTAGTTATATGTATGTATATATATCTATATACATATATATATATATATATATATATATATATATATATATATATATATATATATATATATATATATATATATATATATATATATATATATATATATATATATATATATATATATATGTATATATATATATATATGTATATATATATATATATGTATATATATATATATGTATATATATATATATATATGTATATATACATATATATATATATATATATATATATATATATATATATATATATATATATATATGTATATATATATATATATGTATATATATATATATATGTATATATATATATATATATGTATATATATATATATATATATATATATATATACATATATATATATATATATATATATATATATATATATATATATATATACATATATACATATATATATATATATATATATATACATATATATATATATATATATATATATATATATATATATATATATATATATATATATATATATTTATATATATATATATACATATATATATATATATATATATATATATATATATATATATATATATATATATATATATGTATATATATACATATATATATATACATGTATATATATATACATATATATATATATATATATATATGTATATATGTATATATATATATATATATGTATATATATATATATATATATATATGTATATATATATATATATATATATATATATATATATATATATATATATATATATATATATATATATATATATATATATATATATATGTATATATATATATATATGTATATATATATATATATGTATATATATATATATATATATATATATATATATATATATATATATATATATATATATATATATATATATATATATATATATATGTATATATATATATATATATATGTATATATATATATATATATATGTATATATATATATATATATATATATATATATATATATATATATATATATATATATGTATATATATATATATATATATATATATATATATATATATATGTATATATATATATATGTATGTATATATATATATATATGTATGTATATATATATATATGTATGTATATATATATATATATATATATATATATATATATATATATATATATATATATATATATATATATATATATATAAATATATATATATATATATATATATATATGTATATAGATATATATACCTACTGAAGGTTAATAGGAGGTTGAATACTCTCTCTAGGGGGGGGGGTGGGTGAATAGAGAGTTTGGGCTATTTAAAAATTTGTCTGAAAGCTTGTCTCAAGAGTTTGAGGAGTCTGTTAAAACTTTTTTCTGGAACAGCTTTGAGTTAATTCGTAAACAATAACGTATGTGCGGAAAATAAACTTTAAAGTATAACACACGATATGTTAACGAGGTTCGGTTCTAACCAACCTACTCCCCGCCTATGGGTTCTCTTTCAACCCGTAGGATTTCAACGCCTTTTATTAATCCGACTTTAATACAAACAAGAAGATCTCACTATCTCCTCACACCACGTTCTTCCCCTTGAAGAACCGTATTACAAGTCCCTTTAAAAAAGCAAAATCCCAAATCTCACAATAGATATTCACAAGTTGAACACTTTGATAAGTATTCTTGATTAGGCGTATCAAACTTAATCTAACTCTTTTTAAACTCTTAAGCCTATTACAAATGTAAGAGTTAGATGAACTAAGAAATACAACTCTTTAAACACTTGGATAATTTCTAAATCTTAAGTCAAGAGAGAAAGAGATAAGAAGAGGTGTATCCTTAATTCTGAAATGAAGCCTTGTATTTATAGTGTTACGCCTCAACACATCATGAAAAACAATAAGGCTTATTTTCGTTATTTTTTGTTGACCTGGTCATTCAGCGTCTGTCTTCAAGATCTTGAGGTTAACTTTAAACTGACGTGTGTTGACAGCTAAAATAATTTCGTCATTTTGTGCTGTAATTTGTCTTTAATATCCAATGCTATGCTGCCACGTTAGTACTCATACAAGATAATGAAAACTAAGCAAAAACCAGATATATCAACGTTTAACATAATCATTCAAATTAATTCCTATTATTAGTATTAATTCAAATAATCATTTTCTATTTTTAGTGTTAATTCAAATATCATCTTATTAATAGAAAACTCTATAATTTGCATAACAACTAATTCAATATCAAATATAGCCGTGTACTATAATTAGCAAAACATGTGTACCTTGTACTATATTTAATCATCAAATTAATTTAAGCACATATTTAAATTCAAGTTCAAATATAAACTGTTTAAGATAAAACGTGTAATAACATATTCAAACTTAATTTCAAATAATATCAAAGTTAATTTTAATGAACCTTGACCTATTAAAATATTTCAAATATAATTTCAAGGAACATTGACCTATTAAAATATTACGAAATTAACCTGATTGTAAACGTAATTATCTTCAAGACTTTGAAAAATATTTCAAGACTTACAAAATCAACTTTAAAATAAACTTATGTTCTTTAAGCATATTCCATCGTCTTCGAACTTAAATATATATTACTTATCAAAAGTATATCAAATATGATTTTAAACTTACTTAAACAATTAAATGTAATTACTTAATTTATTTGTTTAATCATATGTGTTTTGAATTATCATCATTCAAGAGAATTAAGTCTTCAATCGCCTCTAATCATTATTTAAGAGAGTTGAGTCTTCAATCTCCCCCTTGATGAAAGTCAAAACCATATTTTCATAAATCATATTTCTAAGTTAATATGAACTGAAAACATGATAAGAATAAACAATATATCTTTAAACAAAATAATTTTAAGACTTTATCATCAATCAGAATGTTCTTCAAAATTTTGAAAACAATTTCAAATCAGAACAATATAATATAATCCAGTGAATTTTCATATTTCATATCATCACAATCATTATTTATGCAAACAAATATCCAATCATAATACATGCAAATATAATAATCATTATTGTAATGTAACATCATATCAATACTTTAATATCAAAGTCATGATTATCAACCATTATGACCATGAACAATAATTAATAATCAGCAACTATCAATTTTTATATCTATATTTTCACAAATTTTCTACAAAATTTTCATATCTCCCCCAAGTATGAATATCATATCTCCCTTAAGCATGAATGTTAAGCATGAATACATTTAGCAATAAACTAAACAATTCATTATTAAATCAGAGCAAAACATTCAACAATATATCCAATCATTCAGCAATATATCAGAGCATAATATATCAGAACATTTAAAAAACAAACCAGCAATATAAGTAAAATATGATAAGCAAGCAAGCAAACAAAGCAACAAAAATTAGAGCAAGTAAGCATGCAAATAAAATATACAATATACATACATACATATACATATATATCTCCCCCTTTTTGACTTTCATCAAAAAGTAAACAAGGAGAGTAAAATGTTGGGATTAAAACATTGTTTTCCAAAAAAAAATATTTGCCGAAATTTAAAAAAAATTGTTTATCATTCATCAATCAACTAAAATTACTTCCTGGACCTAGTCTTCCTTTTCTTGGAAGGTTTTGGTTTATCAGGTGAAGTAGTTTCATCAGCGACTAAAGGAATAGTTTGGATTGGGGTAGAATCTTTATTGATTAAAGGTATTTAATTATAAATCCCATTTTTATAGAACAAATAATTTTTAAGAAATTGAAATTAAATTTTCAATTCTCAATTTCATGCATAAACACACACATATAATCACAATTAAAATAAATAATATGTAATGCTCCCCCTTAATACATACTTGGTATTTAAGTAATCAACGTCTCAATCCTTTTACTCATATGCCATTACTCCCCCTTAATTCATGCAACATCATTTAGCATGCCAAGTTCCATACGTATATAAGCAAAACGATCAGCACTTAAAGGTTTTGTATATCCGCTAACTGATTTTCATTAGGTATAAAAGATAAAGAAATATTACCTTTTTCAACATGATCCCTTATAAAATGGTGACGTAACTCAATGTGTTTTGTACGTGAATGTTGTACAGGATTCTTAGTATACAAATTGCACTTGTATTATCACACTTTATTGGTATACCTTTGAAATCAATTCCAAGATCTCTAAGTTGTTGAGCAATCCATATATGTATTCAGCTTCAGCTGTAGATAAAGCAACTGAATTTTGCTTTTTAGAATACCACGAGATCAATGAATTTCCTAAGAATTGACACGATCCTGAGGTGCTTTTTCTATCAACTTTGTATCCAGCATAATCAGCATCTGAAAAACCAATCAAATAAAAATTTCCACAACTAGGGTACCACAGACCAAAGTCTTTAGTCCCATATAAATATCTAAAGATTCTCTTAACTGCTTTTAAGTGAGATTCTTTTGGGTTAGCTTGAAAACGAGCACATAAGCAAACACTAAACATGATATCAGGATGACTAGCAGTTAAATACAATAAAGAACCAATCATACCTCTATAATTCTTTTGATCAACTCTCTTACCATTTATATCTTGGTCTAGACTTAGAGTTGCACTCATAGGCGTATTAACGTCTTTACATTGATCCATATTGTACTTATTTAACAAATCTTTAACATATTTACTTTGACAAATAAATATGCCATCTTTCTTTTGCTTTATTTGTAGTCCAAGAAAGAATGTTAAGTCTCCCATCATGCTCATTTCGAATTCCTTGCACATAATCTCAGAAAATTCCTTGCACAAAGAATCATTAGTAGCTCCAAACAATATATCATCAACATATACTTGAACAACTAGAATATCTTTTCCTTTAGTTTTAATGAAAAGTGTTTTATCAATTTTACCTCGTTGAAATTCATTTTCAAGTAGATGTGAGCTAAATCTGTCATACCAAGCTCTTGGAGCTTGTTTCAAGCCATATAACGCTTTATTTAGTTTGAACACATGATTAGGTAGATCAGAATTTTCAAAGCCGAGTGGTTGTTTAACATATACTTCCTCTTGCAAGTATCCATTTAAGAATGCACATTTAACATCCATTTGATATAGTTTAATATTCATGTATGAAGCAAAAGCAAGCATAATACGAATAGATTCTAACCTTGCAACTGGTGCGAAAGTTTCATCATAATCTATACCTTCTTCTTGATTATAGCCTTGAGCTACCAGCCTTACTTTATTTCTTACAATATCTCCATCCTCATTGAGTTTAATACGAAAGACCCATCTAGTTCCAATGATAGTATGATCTGGAGGTCTTTCAACTAGATCCCAAACTTTGTTTCTTTCGAATTCATTTAATTCATTTTGCATTGCAATGATCCACTCAGGTTCTTTTAATGCTTCTATAACATCCTTTGGTTCTACAAGAGAAACAAAAGCAGAAAATGCACATAGATTCTTAAGAGAGGATCGAGTTTGCGTACCTTTGTTTGGATCACATATAATGTTTTCTGGAGGATGTTGATATGACTTTCTAATTCTTCTTCGTAATATGGATGGTGTGTTTTCATTCAAAGAACTTGTACTTACTTCATTTGAGGAGTTTCTAATTGGTGTATCAAAAACAGTATGTTCAGGAACTATCTCAAGTTCTTGAGATTGGGTCTCAAGATCAGACTGTGAGTCTTCAATGTTAACAACCTGTTTTCCTTCATCATCAATAGTTTGTATGGTATTCTGCATGTTAATCCTTTTAACTGCACTAGTAACATTAACATCCAGTTCATCATCACTCAAATCATCAAAATTTTTATTAAGATTCAACTCCTTAAATCCTTCATTTAATGTCCCATTTTCAGATTCATCAAAAACGACATGTATACTTTCTTCAACTATACCTGTACACTTGTTCAGCACTCGATAAGCTTTACTATTTAGTGAGTATCCAAGAAATATACCTTCATCACTTCTAGCATCAAATTTACCTAAATTGTCTTTACCATTATTATGAATAAAACATTTGCTACCAAATGGTCTAAGGTATGCTATATTCGGTTTTCTTCCTTTGAATAACTCATAGGGAGTTTTCTTAAGTATAGGACTTATAAGGCATCTATTTAAAACATAATTAGCTGTGTTAACAGCCTCAGCCCAATAGTGTTTAGCTAATCCATTTTCAATAAGCATTGTGCTAGCCATTTCTTCTAAGGTTTGATTTTTCCTTTCAACTACACCGTTTTGTTGGGGTGTCCTAGGAGCTGAAAAGTTATGGGTTATTCCATATTTTTCACAAAAGGAGTCAAAGCCTAGTTGATCAAACTCCCTCCCATGGTCACTTCTAATCGAGACTATTGGAAGGTTCAGTTGAGTTTGCATCTCTTTACAACATCTTGAGAACGGTTTCAAGGCTTCACTTTTATCCTTCAAAAAATCAACCCATGTAAATCTAGAATAATCATCAACTGTAACTAAAATGTAATATTTACCTCTTATGCTCCGTACACGCATTGGTCTACATAAATCAATATGTAAGAGTTCACATGGTCTTGATGTACTTACCATTTTCTTCGGTTTGAATGAACTTCTTACTTGTTCACCTTTAATGCATGCGTCACAAATAGAACTTTGTTTAAAGTCAAGAGCTGGAAGTCCCTTAACTAGATCTTTACTTACCAACTTCTGCATGGTGTGAGTATTGATGTGACCAAGACGTCTATGCCATAGTTTTGGATTATCTGTAATAGCTTTCAAGCACTTGAAATTCTGCGTTGTAATTTCGTTAGTATGCAAGGCATAAACATTATCATTTCTAAGGGCAGTAATGAGAGTATCTCCAGTTTTAGGATTTTTAACAACACATTTTTCTTTGTCAAATGTTACTTCATTACCTTTATCACATAGTTGAGACACACTTAGCAAATTAAATTTTAGACCTTCAACTAAATAAACATTGTCAATAGTCTTAGATGGATTCTTACCAATTTTACCAACGCCTAAAACTTTGCATTTACCTTTATCTCCTAGGGTGATTGAGCCATTGCATCTTTCCTTAATTTCAGAAAATAAAGAGATTTTACCACTCATATGCCTCGAGCATCCACTATCAAGAATCCATTTTTGTTTAACCTACAAAACAAAAAAAATAACCTTTCTCAACCTTACTTGGCTATCCATGTGACAAATTTGGAACCATATTCGGGATAGACCATGTTGGGTGGTCTTGTCCCTTTAAACCCATATTTGTTTTATCTGTTCATGCAATTCAAGAGGAAAGGAATTCTTGATAATATGATTTTCCTTACGTCTGTATGGACATGCAAATCTAATATGTCCTTCTTTGCAACAAAAGGTGCAAGTAGGTGTACGTTTATGTATATATGCACTTTTCACAAATGTGGTTTTACTCTTATAGTTATGTGTAACATTATTATAACCAATACCACGTTTATCACTAGCTGGTTTTTGTCGTGTAAGCATTTTAGTGAATTTGGATTCAGATTCATTTAGCTTGGTTAATGCTTGTAGATTTTTCTCAGACTCATTTTTCAAGGTTTTGATCCTAGCTTCAAGATCATTGTTCTCATTCTTAAGGTCGATAAGCTATTTAGTCTGGCTGAGATTCTGTTCTTTCAAGACCTTGACAGTCTTTTCAATTTTAATTTTTTCAGCCTTTAGTGAATCATTTTTATTTATGATTTCTTCACAACCTTCAGCATAATGACGTATTCTATCCACTAAGATATCTTTCTCATCTTTTAAAATCTTTTCAATTTGAAACATATTGACGAGAGTTGTAACTAATTCATCTTTTGAGCATGTGTTATGATAGTCACGTACCTCTTTATGATTTTGATCCAAGTCATCATTGTTATCATTATCTGCCATAAGACATACATGAGCTTGTCCATCTTCACTTTCAGATTTGGATGATCCTTCGGAATCACTCCAAGTTGCAACCATCGCTTGTTTCTTCTTGTTCTTTTTGTAGGATTCCTTTTTCTTTTTAGGACAGTCCTTTACAATATGTTCTGTAGATCCACACTCAAAACAAGCAAGTTTGTTAGTCTTAAAGTTTGAATTAGGGTTAGAAGACTTACCTTTATTTCTGGATTTAAATTTCTTAAATCTTTTTCGCATCTTCATAATTCCTTCAAGACCTTTTGTGATCAATGCAAATGGATCTTCTTCATCATCGCTTTCTTCATTATCACTTGAAGATTCATGATGTTTCTTTGCCTTTAGAGCAAGATTTTTCATGGAAGGTATTACATCGTTTTCTCCATCATCATGTAGGGTAAGTTCATGAGTTGTGAGTTTTCCAAGGAGATCGTCAAGCGATAGAATTCTCAAGTCTTGAGCTTCCTCAATGGCGGTGACTTTTGGACCCCATTTGGATCCTCGAAGACACCTCAAGACCTTCTGCACTTTTTCTGCATTAGTAAAAGTTTTGCTAAGAGAATTCAAACAGTTAGTAATAAAAGTAAAACGAGTAAACATTTCATTTATATTCTCATCCTTTTTCATCTTAAACATTTCGTATTGATGCATAAGGATGTTGATCTTTGTTTCCTTCACTTGACTTGTTGCTTCGTATGTCACAACCAACTTGTCCCATATTTCTTTAGCACTTGTACATGAAGAAACTCGATTAAACTCAGTACCATTCAAAGCACAACATAATTGATTTCTTGTCCTATAGTTTTTGAAAACCCATTCCAAATCAGTTTGTGAATATTCTGACTCAGACTTTAGTACATCATTTCCTTGAGCGTCCTTTTTCATGGGTATCTTAGGT
Organism: Amaranthus tricolor; assembly: GCF_026212465.1. Taxonomy (NCBI): domain Eukaryota; kingdom Viridiplantae; phylum Streptophyta; class Magnoliopsida; order Caryophyllales; family Amaranthaceae; genus Amaranthus; species Amaranthus tricolor. The sequence continues at coordinate 16,711,938 of NC_080048.1, forward strand.
CCTTTGGTTATGATCTCCCTAAGTTCCATATCTTGATCAATCACGAACATTTTCATCAAGGTTTTCCAATGTGAGAAATTTGTACCACAAAACAAAGGTGGTCTTGAACACGAATGTCATTGAGCAAACAACCCTTCTCCTATTGGATCCATCACAAGATATTACTCTTTTTATGTGAAACCCAGCTCTGATACCAATTGAAGGTTAATAGGAGGTTGAATACTCTCTAGAGGGGAGGGGTGAATAGAAAGTTTGGGCTATTTAAAAATTTGTTTGGAAGCTTGTCTCAAGAGTTTGAGGAGTCTGTGAAAACTGTTTTCTGGAACAGCTTTGAGTTAATTCGTAAACAATAACGTATGTGCGGAAAATAAACTTTAAAGTATAACACACAATATGTTAACGAGGTTCGGTTCTAACAAACCTACTCCCCGCCTATGGGTTCTCTTTCAACCCGTAGGATTTCAACGCCTTTTATTAATCCGACTTTAATACAAACAAGAAGAACCGTATTACAAGTCCCTTTAATAAAAGAAAAATCCCAAATCTCACAATAGAGATTCACAAGTTGAACACTTTGATAAGTATTCTTAATTAGGCGTATCAAACTTAATCTAACTCTTTTTAAACTCTTAAGCCTATTACAAATGTAAGAGTTAGATGAACTAAGAAATACAACTCTTTAAACACTTAGAGAAATTCTAAATCTTAAGTCAAGAGAGAAAGAGATAAGAAGAGGTGTATCCTTAATTCTGAAATGAAGCCTTGTATTTATAGTGTTACGCCTCAACACATCATGAAAAACAATAAAGCTCCATTCCGTTATTTTCTGTTGACCTGGTCATTCAGCGTCTGTCTTCAAGACCTTGAGGTTAACTTTAAACTGACGTGTATTGACAGCTAAAATAATTTCGTCATTGTGTGCTGTAATTTGTCTTTAATATCCAATGCTATGCTGCCACGTTAGTACTCATACAAGATAATGAAAACTAAGCAAAAACCAGATATATCAACGTTTAACATAATCATTCATTAATTCCTATTATTAGTATTAGTTCAAATAGTAATTTTCTATTTTTAGTGTTAATTCAAATATCATCTTATTAATAGAAAACTCTATAATTTGCATAACAACTAATTCAATATCAAATAAAGCCGTGTACGATAATTAGCAAAACAAGTGTACCTTGTACTATATTTAATCATCAAATTAATTTAAGCACATATTTAAATTCAAGTTCAAATATAAACTGTTTAAGATAAAACGTGTAATAACATATTCAAACTTAATTTCAAATAATATCAAAGTTAATTTTAATGAACCTTGACCTATTAAAATATTTCAAATATAATTTCAAGGAACATTGACCTATTAAAATATTAAGAAATTAACCTGATTGTAAACGTAATTATCGTCAAGACATTGAAAAATATTTCAAGACTTATAAAATCAACTTTAAAATAAATTAAGTTCTTTAAGCATATTCCATCGTCTTCGAACATATATATATATATATATATATATATATATATATATATATATATATATATATATATATATATATATATATGTATATATATATATATATATATATATATATATATATATATATATGTATATATATATATATATGTATATATATATATATATATATATATATATATATATATATGTATATATATATATATATATGTATATATATATTATATATGTATATATATATATATATATATATATATATGTATATATATATATATATATGTATATATATATATATATATATATATATATATATATATATATATATATATATATATATATATATATATATTATATATATATATATATATATATATATATATATATATATATATATATGTATATATATATATATATATATATATAATATATATATATATATATATATATATATATATATATATATATATATGTATATATGTATATATATATATATATATACATATATATATATATATATATATATAATATATATATATAT